>NC_054488.1:65101288-65367550 GCF_017639515.1 Carcharodon carcharias
TGAGGGGAGTGTGTGTGTGAGGGGAGTGTGTGTGTGAGGGGTGTGTGTGTGTGAGGGGTGTGTGTGTGTGAGGAGGGTGTGTGTGTGTGAGGAGGGTGTGTGTGTGTGAGGAGGGTGTGTGTGTGTGAGGGGTGGGGGGTGTGTGTGTAAGGGGGTTGTGTGTGTGTAAGGGGGTTGTGTGTGTGTAAGGGTGTATGTGTGTGTGGGTGTAAGGGTGTGTGTGTGTGTGTGTAAGGGGGGGGTGTGTGTGTAAGGGGGTGTGTGTGTGTGTAAGGGGGGGTGTGTGTGTGTGAGGAAGGTGTGTGTGTGTGTGTGAGGAGGGTGTGTGTGTGTGTGTGAGGGGGGTGTGTGTGTGTGTGAGGGGGCTGTGTGTGTGTGTAAGGGGGTGTGTGTGTGTGAGGGGGGGTGTGTGTGTGTGTGTGAGGAGGGTGTGTGTGTGTGAGGAGGGTGTGTGTGTGTGAGGAGGGTGTGTGTGTGTGTGAGGAGGGTGTGTGGGGGGGTGTGTTGTGTGTGTGAGGGGGGTGTGTGTGTGTGTGAGGGGGGTGTGTGTGTGTGTGAGGGGGGTTTGTGTGTGTGTGAGGGGGCTGTGTGTGTGTGTGAGGGGGCTGTGTGTGTGTGTGAGGGGGGTGTGTGTGTGTGTGAGGGGTGTGTGTGTGTGTGTGAGGGGTGTGTGTGTGTGTGAGGGGTGTGTGTGTGTGAGGGAGGGGTCTGTGTGTGTGAGGGAGGGGTGTGTGTGTGTGTGTGAGGGAGGGGTGTGTGTGTCTGTGAGGGAGGGGTGTGTGTGTCTGTGAGGGAGGGGTGTGTGTGTGTGCGCGAGGGTTGTGTGTGTTTGTGAGGGAGGGTTGTGTGAGGGAGGGGTGTGTGAGTGTGTGTGAGAGGGTGTGTGAGTGTGTGTGAGAGGGTGTGTGTGTGTGAGAGGGTGTGTGTGTGTGAGAGGGGTGTGTGTGTGTGAGAGGTGTGTGTGTGTGTGTGTGTGAGAAGGGTGTGTGTGTGTGAGGGGTGTGTGCGAGGGGACTGTGTGTGTGCGAGGGGACTGTGTGTGTGTGCGAGGGGACTGTGTGTGTGTGTGTGCGAGGGGGGTGTGTGTGTGTGTGAGGGGGGTGTGTGTGTGTGTGAGGGGGGTGTGTGTGTGTGTGAGGGGGGTGTGTGTGTGTGTGAGGGGGGTGTGTGTGTGTGTGTGTGAGGGGGGTGTGTGTGTGTGAGGGGTGTGTGTGGGGGGGTGTGTGTGAGTGTCAGGGGGGGTGTGTGTGTGAGGGGCGGATGTGTGTGTGAGTGGGCTGTGTTATGTGTCTGTGAGGGGGGTGTGTGTGTGTGTGTGTGTGAGGGTTGTGTGTGTGTGTGAGGGGTGTGTGTGTGTGTGTGTGTGAGGGGGGTGTGTGTGTCTGTGTGTGAGGGGTCTGTGTGTGAGGGGTGTGTGTGTGTGAGGGGGGTGGTGTGTGTGTGTGAGGGGTGTGTGTGTGTGTGTGAGGGGGGTGTGTGTGTGTGTGTGTGTGAGAGGGGTGTGTGAGAGGGGGGCGTGTGAGAGGGGGGTGTGTGAGAGGGGGGTGTGTGAGAGGGGAGTGTGTGTGTGTGAGAGGGGAGTGTGTGTGTGTGAGAGGGGAGTGTTTGTGTGTGAGAGGGGAGTGTTTGTGTGTGAGAGGGGAGTGTTTGTGTGTGAGGGGAGAGTTTGTGTGTGAGGGGAGTGTGTGTGTGTGAGGGGAGTGTTTGTGTGTGAGGGGAGTGTGTGTGTGTGAGGGGAGTGTGTGTGTGTGAGGGGTGTGTGTGTGTGAGGGGTGTGTGTGTGTGAGGGGGGTGTGTGTGTGAGGGGTGTGTGTGTGTGTGTGGGGGTGTGTGTGTGAGAGGCGGGGTGTGTGTGTGTGCGAGGGGGGTGTGTGCGAGGGGGGTGTGTGCGAGGGGGGTGTGTGTGTGGGGGGTGTGTGTGTGTGTGTGAGAGGGGGTGTGTGAGGGGGGGTGTGTGTGTGTGTGAGGGGGTTGTGTGTGTGTGTGTGTGAGGGGGTTGTGTGTGTGTGTGTGTGAGGGGGTTGTGTGTGTGTGTGTGTGAGGGGGTTGTGTGTGTGTGTGTGTGTGAGGGGTGTGTGTGTGTGTGTGTGTGAGGGTGTGTGTGTGTGTGTGAGGGGGGTGTGTGTGTGTGTGTGAGGCGGGTGTGTGTGTGTGTGAGGGGGGTGTGTGTGTGTGTGAGGGGGGTGTGTGTGTGTGTGTGTGAGGGGGGTGTGTGTGTGTTTGACGGGGTGTGTGACGGTGGTGTGTGTGTGTGTCTGAGGGGTGTGTGTGTATGTTTGAGGGGGTGTGTGTGTGTTTGTGTGTGTGAGGTGTGTGTGTGTTTGAGGGGGTGTGTGGGGAGTGTGTGTGTGTGTGAGGGGAGTGTGTGTGTGTGTGAGGGGAGTGTGTGTGTGTGTGAGGGGAGTGTGTGTGTGTGTGAGGGGAGTGTGTGTGTGTGTGAGGGGAGTGTGTGTGTGTGAGGGGAGTGTGTGTGTGTGAGGGGAGTGTGTGTGTGTGAGGGGTGTGTGTGTGTGTGTGTGAGGGGGTGGTGTGTGTGTGTGTGTGAGGGGGGTGTGTGTGTGTGAGGGGGTGGGGGGTGTGTGTGTGTGAGAGGGGTGTGTGTGTGTGTGAGAGGGGTGTGTGTGTGTGAGAGGGGTGTGTGTGTGTGTGAGAGGGGTGTGTGTGTGTGTGAGAGGGGGGTGTGTGTGTGTGAGGGGGGGGGTGTGTGTGTGAGGGGGTGTGTGTGTGTGTGTGAGGGGGTGTGTGTGTGTGTGAGGGGGTGTGTGTGTGTGTGTGAGGGGGGTGTGTGTCTGTGAGGGGGTGGTGTGTGTGTTTGTGAGAGGGGTGTGTGTGTGTGCGAATGGGGGTGTGTGTGTGTGTGTGTGTGTGTGTGTGTGTGTGTGTGTGTGAGGGGGGGGTGTGTGTGTGTGTGTGAGGGGGGGGTGTGTGTGTGTGTGTGAGGGGGGGTGTGTGTGAGGGGGGTGTGTGTGTGAGGGGGGTGTGTGTGTGTGAGGGGGGTGTGTGTGTGTGTGTGTGTGTACGAGGTGGGTGTGTGTGTGTGTGAGGGGGGTGTGTGTGTGTGTGTGAGGGGGTGGGAGTGTGTGTGAAGGGGGTGGTGTGTTTGTGTGTGAGGGGTGTGGGGGTGTGTGTCTGTGAGGCGGGTGGGGGTGTGTGTGTGTGAGGGGGTGGTGGTGTGTGTGAGGGGGCGGGTGTGTGTGTTGGGGTGTGTGAGTGAGGGGGGTGTGTGTGTGTGTGTGAGAGGGGGTGAGAGGGGGTGTGTGTGTGTGTGTGCGAGGGGAGTGTGTGTGTGTGCGAGGGGACTGTGTGTGTGTGAGAGGTTGTATGTGTGTGTGTGCGAGGGGACTGTGTGTGTGTGTGTGCGAGGGGACTGTGTGTGTGTGTGCGAGGGGACTGTGTGTGTGTGTGCGAGGGGACTGTGTGTGTGTGCGCGAGGGGACTGTGTGTGTGTGCGCGAGGGGACTGTGTGTGTGTGCGCGAGGGGACTGTGTGTGTGTGCGCGAGGGGACTGTGTGTGTGTGCGCGAGGGGACTGTGTGTGTGTGCGCGAGGGGACTGTGTGTGTGTGCGCGAGGGGACTGTGTGTGTGTGCGCGAGGGGACTGTGTGTGTGTGCGCGAGGGGACTGTGTGTGTGTGTGCGCGAGGGGACTGTGTGTGTGTGTGCGCGAGGGGACTGTGTGTGTGTGCGCGAGGGGACTGTGTGTGTGCGCGAGGGGTGTGTGTGTGTGCGCGAGGGGGTGTGTGTGTGTGCGTGAGGGGGTGTGTGTGCGTGAGGGGTTTGTGTGTGTGAGTGGGTGTGTGAGTGGGTGTGTGTGCGTGTGTGTGAGGGGGGTGTGTGTGTGAGGGGGGTGTGGGTGAGGGGGGGGTGTGTGTGTGAGGCGGGTGTGTGTGTGTGTGAGGGGGGTGTGGGTGTGAGGGGGTTGGGTGTCTGTGTGTGTGTGTGAGGGGGGTGTGTGTGTGTGTGATTGGGGGTGTGTATTGAGGGGTGTGTGTGTGAGGGGCGTGTGTGTGTGTGAGGGTATATGTGTGTGTGTGTGTGTGTGAGGGTGGTGTGTGTGTGTGAGGGGTGGGTGTGTGCGTGTGAGGGGGCTGTGGTGTGTGTGTGTGAGGGGTGTGTGTGTGTGTTTGAGGGTGTGTGTGTGTGTTTGTGTGTGTGAGGGGAGTGTGTGTGTGAGGGGAGTGTGTGTGTGAGGGGAGTGTGTGTGTGAGGGGTGTGTGTGTGTGAGGGGTATGTGTGTGTGAGGGGTGTGTGTGTGTGAGGGGTGTGTGTGTGTGAGGAGGGTGTGTGTGTGTGAGGAGGGTGTGTTTGTGTGAGGGGTGGGGGGTGTGTGTGTAAGGGGGTTGTGTGTGTGTAAGGGGGTTGTGTGTGTGTAAGGGTGTATGTGTGTGTGGGTGTAAGGGTGTGTGTGTGTGTGTGTAAGGGGGGGGTGTGTGTGTAAGGGGGTGTGTGTGTGTGTAAGGCGGGGTGTGTGTGTGTGAGGAAGGTGTGTGTGTGTGTGTGAGGAGGGTGTGTGTGTGTGTGTGAGGAGGGTGTGTGGGGGGGTGTGTTGTGTGTGTGTGTGAGGGGGCAGTGTGTGTGTGTAAGGGGGTGTGTGTGTGTGAGGGGGGGTGTGTGTGTGTGAGGAGGGGGGGTGTGTGTGTGTGTGTGAGGAGGGTGTGTGTGTGTGAGGAGGGTGTGTGTGTGTGTGTGAGGAGGGTGTGTGGGGGGGTGTGTTGTGTGTGTGTGAGGGGGGTGTGTGTGTGTGTGAGGGGGGTGTGTGTGTGTGTGAGGGGGGTGTGTGTGTGTGTGAGGGGGCTGTGTGTGTGTGTGAGGGGGCTGTGTGTGTGTGTGAGGGGGCTGTGTGTGTGTGTGAGGGGGGTGTGTGTGTGTGTGAGGGGGGTGTGTGTGTGTGTGAGGGGTGTGTGTGTGTGTGTGTGAGGGGTGTGTGTGTGTGTGAGGGAGGGGTCTGTGTGTGTGAGGGAGGGGTGTGTGTGTGTGTGTGAGGGAGGGGTGTGTGTGTGTGTGTGAGGGAGGGGTGTGTGTGTCTGTGCTGGAGGGGTGTGTGTGTCTGTGAGGGAGGGGTGTGTGTGTGTGCGCGAGGGTTGTGTGTGTTTGTGAGGGAGGGTTGTGTGAGGGAGGGGTATGTGTGTGTGTGTGAGAGGGTGTGTGTGTGTGTGAGAGGGGTGTGTGTGTGTGTGAGAAGGGTGTGTGTGTGTGCGAGGGGACTGTGTGCGAGGGGACTGTGTGTGTGTGTGTGCGAGGGGACTGTGTGTGTGTGTGCGAGGGGACTGTGTGTGTGTGTGCGAGGGGGGTGTGTGTGTGTGCGAGGGGGGTGTGTGTGTGTGTGAGGGGGGTGTGTGTGTGTGTGTGAGGGGGGTGTGTGTGTGTGTGAGGGGGGTGTGTGTGTGTGTGTGTGAGGGGGGTGTGTGTGTGTGAGGGGTGTGTGTGGGGGGGTGTGTGTGAGTGTCAGGGGGGGTGTGTGTGTGAGGGGCGGATGTGTGTGTGAGTGGGCTGTGTTATGTGTCTGTGAGGGGGGTGTGTGTGTGTGAGGGTTGTGTGTGTGTGTGTGTGTGAGGGGTGTGTGTGTGTGTGTGTGAGGGGTGTGTGTGTGTGTGTGTGTGAGGGGTGTGTGTGTGTGAGGGGTGTGTGTGTGTGAGGGGTGTGGGTGTGTGTGTGTGCAGGGGTGTGTGAGAGGTGTGTGTGTGTGTGTGTGTGTGTGTGTGAGGGATGTGTGTGTGTTTTTGAGGGGGAGTGTGAGGGGGGTGTGTGTGTGTGAGGGAGGTGTGTGTGTGTGTGTGTGTGTGTGTGTGTGTGAGGGGGGTGTGTGTGTCTGTGTGTGAGGGGTGTGTGTGTGAGGAGGGTGGTTTGTGTGTGTGAGGGGGGTGTGTGTGTGTGTGTGAGGGGGGTGTGTGTGTGTGTGTGAGAGGGGTGTGTGAGAGGGGGGTGTGTGAGAGGGGGTGTGTGAGAGGGGAGTGTTTGTGTGTGAGGGGAGAGTTTGTGTGTGAGGGGAGTGTTTGTGTGTGAGGGGTGTGTGTGTGAGGGGTGTGTGTGTGTGTGAGGGGTGTGTGTGTGTGTGTGTGTGAGGGGGTTGTGTGTGTGTGTGTGTGAGGGGTGTGTGTGTGTGTGAGGGGTGTGTGTGTGTGTGAGGGGTGTGTGTGTGTGTGAGGGGTGTGTGTGTGTGTGAGGGGTGTGTGTGTGTGTGGGGGGGTGTGTGTGTGTGAGGCGGGGTATGTGTGTGTGCGAGGGGGGTGTGTGTGTGGGGGGTGTGTGTGTGTGTGTGAGAGGGGGTGTGTGAGGGGGGGTGTGTGTGTGTGTGTGTGTGAGGGGGTTGTGTGTGTGTGTGTGTGAGGGTGGTGTGTGTGTGTGTGTGAGGGGGTGTGTGTGAGGGGGGCGGGTGTGTGTCTGTGAGGGGGGCGGGTGTGTGTCTGTGAGGGAGGGGTGGGTGTGTGTGTGTGGGGGGCTGTGTGTCGGGAGTGGTGTGTTGGGGGGGGTGTGTGGGGAGTGTGTGTGTGTGAGTGAGTGAGGGTGTGTGTCTGTGTGTGTGAGGGGGGATGTGTGTGAGGAGGGTGAGGGGTGTGTGTGTGTGAGGAGGGGTGTGAGGGGTGAGGGGTGTGGGTGTGTGTGAGGGGTGTGAGTGGGTGTGAGTGGGTGTTTGTGAGGGTGTGAGTGGGTGTGTGTGAGGGTGTGAGTGGGTGTGTGTGAGGATGTGAGTGGGTGTGTGTGTGAGGTGGGGTGTGTGTGTGAGAGAGCGGGTGTCTGTGTGTGAGGGGGGTGTGTGTGTGAGTGGGGGAGTGTGTGTGTGTGAGGGAGGGGTGTCTGTGTGTGAGGGGGGTTGTGTTTGTGAGGTGGGGGTGTGTGTGGGGGGGGTGTGTGTGTGGGGTGGGTGTGTGTGTGAGGGGGGTGTGTGTGTCTGTGGGGGGTTGTGTATTGAGGGGTGTGTGTGTGAGGGGGTTTGTGTGTGTGTGAGGCGGGGTGTGTGTGTGTGAGGGGTGTGTGTGTGTGTGTGAGGGTGTGTGTGTGTGTGTGTGAGGGTGTGTGTGTGTGTGTGTGAGGGGTGTGTGAGTGTGTGTGTGAGGGGGGGTGTGTGTGTGAGGAGGGGTGTGTGTGTGAGGCGGGGGTGTCGGGTGTGGTGTGTGAGGGTGTGTGTATGTGTGGGGGGGTTTGTGTGTGAGGGGGATGTGTGTGTGTGTGTGAGTGAGGTTGTGTCTATGTGTGGGGGGGTGTGTGTGTGAGGGGGGTGTGTGTTGGGATGTGTGTGTGTGTGTGGGGATTATCTGCGGCTAATCCACTTTCATTACTTAGTGATATCAATGATGTGGTTTTTCTGATGGTTAATGAAAAGCTCTTCCACCTATTGTTATTCTATTGCTGTGTATGATATGACCAGATCTTATCCTGATGCTGCTTTCTCATGCAGAGAGAGTTCAACAGTGCTGCTTTTCAGTCTGGTGAGGACTGCACAACCTTTCCCAACTTGTTTTTGTATTTTTCAGGAATCGTGCCTTTATGAATATAAGATCTATGCAACTTTTTCAGATTATAGTCCAGAGTTGTATGTGGACATGTACATGGACCTGGAGTATAGGAAGCAATGGGATAGTTACGTGAAAGGTTGGTTCACACTGTTTACTGTATCGATGACAGCTTGCTAACTTGTTCAAATTGATAAGATTACTGTAGAATACAGAAGTCCAGAGACTTGAGGGCTCCTCTTCAAAACATTGGGTACCTCTGTAGTACTGAAGCTACCTGGAAATTACATTTCTACATTTCTTCAACTGCATGTCCCTGGACTTTGAAAGGGGTAACTATTGTAGTGCTCCTGCTCTTGATTGCTTTCCACTAATCTCTGCTCGGAATATATGGCAATAGAATATGGTCAGAAGTTGATCAACAATCCTCTCATCTTGTGTGTGAATGAGCTACAACAGCTCCTAGTATCTGAGGATCTCTACTCAAGAGAGAAGTTACCATCTTCAAGAGAGATAAAAATGAGGAACGGATGAAAAAGGCAGAACCTTTTGAATGAGTATAGGGAGTTAGCAGCGGACTGGGGAGTTGGTGTAGGGAGGTAAAGGTGCGGCGGTGGACTGGTGAATTATGTACCATACACTTTCCACATTCATTTTCCCCTCCATAATCTTGCTTGACTCTGCCCTTGCTTCAGTTCATCTGGTGAAACCCACATCATGCCTTTGTCATAACTGTGCCTTCAGCTACTGAGGCCCCAAACTCTGGAATTTCCCCTCTAAACCACTGCACCTCAACCTCCCTTTCCTACTTTAAGATGTTCCTTAAAATCTACTTTTGATCAGGTTTTTGGTCACCTGACCTATATCTTTTGATGCAGCTTCTGTCAAACATGTGCACTGTATCACTGGTCATTGTAAAATCACTGACCTTAAATGGTCAAGTGATAAATGAATATTCAGTTTGTAAGTTGTTAAATATTGTGTGTATCACTCTGTATTTTCAAAGGCGGGCAATTTTCTTGGAGCTGGTATCACTTCTCCGCCGTAAGTTTGTTGGAAATGCGATGAAGTGGGAGCAGCTCTGAGGAAATTCCTGGCCGAGATGTTTGGATGTAGTTCTTTGTTTAAACAGCTGCCCTACATCTGTGAGCTTTGCTGAACTATAGGTCAGGTAGTCTTTATACAATCGTTTTCTTTCCACTTGGTCTGTGTGATGTTAAAGATTCCTCGGTGTGTGGTGGGGTGGTGGGTGGTAACATGTCTTTTTTTACATGATGGTCTATTTGTGTTTTAAAACAACCAGCCCAGGAAGCTGCTGGGAAGTTCCACCCTGTGCATTCTGTCAGACGGACCTGATATTCTCTGCCTGTTAACTGTTTTTTTGGATGTTCTGGTCTTTGTTAACCTGACTGCTTGACAGGGCACAGGGTAAAATAGTTTATGGGGTAAAGATGTTGCATTATCCGCCTTCATCTTAGCTGTCCACTCACCTGGCCTTTATAAATGATTTTGGCTTGTTTCAGCAATATCTCAGATTCCATCTGGTCCAGGGTAGCTGTGAATCCATTTATACTTGTGTGCATAGTCACACACGCTACTGCAGTTATCTACAGTTTAAGACCCCTCCAGACCCAATAACGCCAGTTCGAGATCTTCTCAGCACAGCAGCGCTCCCATTCCATGATCAAACATTAAGCCTGAAGATTGATAAAAATGAACCATTTTAATATGATTAAAACAGTATTTCTTGGATCAGAAAAACTGCTTGCTGTACAGTTTTTGTTTTCCATACCTAATTTATTTGTGTGGGCTGTTTGCAGTGTGTGCTCCCTCAAAACACCACCTTCAGGTACTGTTCACTTCCGCCTAAACTCTCGCCTAGTTGTCACTAGAGTAGCTGAGACGTTTTGTGCGAGTTTGAGAGGTCATGTGTAACATGCAAACTTCCTAAACAATGTTTTTACATAGAATGTACAGCACAGGAACAAGCTGTCACCCAACAGATCCATGCTGATGTTCATGCTCCACACTTCATCTCACCCTATCAGCAAATCCTTCTCCCTTGTGTTTATCTAGCTTCTCCTTAAGACACCCAAGGGCAACATGCTAGTGTTCCGCATTCTCACCACTCTCTGGATAAAGAAGTATCTCCTGAATTCCCTATTGGATTTATTAGTGACTATCTTATATTTATAGCCCAAAGTTTGCATTCCCCACAATTGGGAACATCTCTACCAGAGATACCGGAACTTATAGAATAAAAATAAAGTTTAAGGTTAAATTAATGAATTTACTTCAGATGTGTCTGAATTCAGCATCAATTGATTGGTTCTATGAGTTTAAAAGTCAATGGGAACTCTAATCACTTCCCAAAGGTCAGAGCTGCTCGTAACATCCCTATGAAAGTGTAGAGGAACCTTTATTACTGTATATCTAATCTGTATCTGCCCTGACAGTGTTTAACAGTCTAATAATGTTGATCAGAATGTGATTGTGCTTCACTGTTTAGGTGAGATTTTCATTCTAAGGGGATTTGGATGACTTAGTTAATGTATTTTAGTAGGAGAATGCAATATTTTTTGTTTTTTTCTAATTATTGCAGCCCTTCCTGTTAGTAATGCCGTGTTGGTTTCAAACTGTCTATTTTAATACAGAGCATATTGTAGAGCTGCTGTTTTTATATTACTTGGTGGTGTATGAAAGGAGTTAGATATTAAGTTCCCCCCACCTACCCCTCCGTTCCCCCACAGGCCAGGGAGGTCCCAGGTTCCATCCTACTGTGTGGGGTAATTAATTTTGAGAGTAGGGTAGGAGTACTGAGATTCATTTGTGTCATGACACAATCAAGTAGGGGAGAAACAAACCAACATTTGTTGTTCAGTGTAGATGTTGGGTGAGAATGGGACGGGGCTGCCTATAGGGGCTCCTGTTAAATGGACTGCTGTGTATTATGCTCTGGGATGACAGCTGGTGCCTGTGGTGCCACATCCTGGAATGTGAACCCTTGTGGAGAATTGGGAGAAGGTGAGAATAAAGTTAAATGAGCAAAGGCACAGCTGAATGGTGTAGCTACATGCTTATGCTCTGGGAAACTAATGAATCATTAGTTAATAAAGTTTCTTTTTTACTCTGCAGAACTTTATGAACAAGATTGTGACGGGCAGAAAGTGATTTACTGGGAAGTTAAATACCCGTTTCTTTTATCCAACCGTGATGTATCCTTTCCAGTGTTGGAGTGCCCTGTTTGCTTTTCTAGCCGCAGTGTAGAGGATCGGGGCGGGGACGGAACTGCATGGGGAATTCAGATTTCCTTGGAATTAGAGAGTTATTGTTTTCTCAGTTGTTTTGAGAAAATTGTTTGTTGCCAGTGAAATGCTGAAGTTTTATTCAACACTGTTTGAATGTGACCTCAGTCCCCTTCTGAATTCCTGTGATAAATGCCTTACTACAGTGAGACACTGGGGTCCATTATATCCCAGTGCATTCAGTAATGCACTGTGGTTTACAGCTGTTGTTGTGTTCATCAATCTTTAGGTGATGTAAAATAATTGATATCTCTCAGCCATCAGCTTAAGTGCATTACAAAAAAAAAGCAAAGTAATTTTCTGTAATGTTTGGGAATGCACTGCTAGCAAGGAAATTGGATGGCTCTCCGCTTCTTCCTCGAACAGAGGCCCGAACAATCCCCATCCACCACCACTCTCCTCCGTCTGGCTGAACTTGTTCTCACACTGAACAATTTCTCCTTCAACTCCTCTCACTTCCTCCAAATAAAAGGTGTGGCTATGGGTACCTGCCTGGGCCCCAGTTATGCCTGTCTCTTTATGGGGTATGTGGAACATTCCCAGTCCTACTCCGGCCCCCTCCCACAACTCTTTCTCCGGTACATCGATGATTGCTTCGGTGCCGCTTCATGCTCTCGAATGGACCTGAAAAAATTTATTAATTTTGCTTCCAATTTCCATCCCTCCATCATTTTCACATGGTCCATCTCTGCCACTTCCATTCCCTTCCTTGACCTCTCTGTCTCAATTTCTGGTGATAGACTGTCCACCAATTCCATTACAAGCCACAGCTACCTCGACTACAGCTCCTCACACCCCGCTTCCTGTAAGGACTCCATCCCATTCTCTCAGTTCCTTCGCATCTGTTCTGATGATGCCACTTTCAAAAACAGTTCCTCTGACATGTCTTCCTTCTTCCTTAACTGAGGTTTTCCACCCACGGTGGTTGACAGAGCCTTCAACCATGTCCGGCCCATCTCTCGCGCATCCGCTCTCACACCTTCCTCTCCCTCCCAGAAACATGATAGGTTCCCCCTTGTCCTCACTTATTACCCCATCAGCCTCCGCATTCAAAGGATCATCTTCCGCCATTTCCGCCAACTCCAGCATGATGCCACCACCAAACACATCTTCCCTTCACCCTCCCCAGCGGCATTCCGCAGGGTTCGTTCCCTCCGAGACACCCTGGTCCACTCCTCCATCACCTCCTACACCTTAACCCCCTCCCATGGCACCTTCCCATGCAACTGCAGAAGGTGCAACACCCGCCTCTTTATTTCCCCTCTCCTCACTGTCGAAGGGCCCAAACACTCCTTTCAAGTGAAGCAGCATTTCACTTGCATTTCCCTCAATTTAGTCTACTGCATTCCAATGCGGTTTCCTCTACATTGGAGAGACCAAATGCAGACAGGGTGACCGCTTTGCGGAACACCTTCGGTCTGTCTGCAGGCATTACCCAGACCTCCCTGTCGCTTGCCATTTCAACACTCCACCCTGTTCTCATGCCCACATGTCCGTCCTTGGCCTGCTGCATTGTTCCAGTGAAGCTCAACGCAAACTGGAGGAACAGCACCTCATCTTCCGACTAGGCACTTTACAGCCTTCCGGACTGAATATTGAGTTCAACAATTTTAGACCATGAACTCTCTCCTCCATCCCCACCTCCTTTCCGATTTGCCCCCCCCCTTTTTTTGTCCCAGTATCCCACCTATTTCCAATATTTTTAAATGTATTTCCATCCATTGTTTTATCTCTGCCTTTTAGCCTCTTTTGATTTCTTCACCCCACCCCACCCCCACTAGGGCTATCTGTACCTTGCTTGTCCTGCTTTCTACCCTTAATTAGCACATTCCTTAGATAATATCACCACCTTCAACACCTCTTTGTCCTTTTGTCTGTGATATCTCTTGGTTATCTCCACCTATCACTGGCCCTCTATCTAGTTCTACCTGTCCCCCACCCCCCTTAAACCAGCTTATATTTCACTTCTCTTTTATTTTTACTTAGTTCTGTTGAAGAGTCATACGGACTTGAAACGTTAACTGTGTTCCTCTCCGCAGATGCTGCCAGACCTACTGAGTTTTTCCAGGTATTTTTATTTTTAAGGAAATTGGATAGTTCCTTGGAAAAATAAGTTGTAGAGCTGTAGGAACAGATCAGGAGAGTGGGGTTAACCGTGAAGCTCTTTTGGAAAGTTGCCAGGTACAATGGACCATATAGCCTCTGTGTTGTATGATTCTATTTCAAGTCCTTTTTAATGATGCTTCAATGTAGTTGTTTTGTCAGTGTATAGATATTGAAGCTCTTAAAACAAAAGTTTGTACCTCCTGTTGGGCGTGCTTCTTGTGGCTTATCCCATTATCTTGCTTTTGAATCTCCTGTCAGGTGCTCTCTGGTCTTACACAGGAGAAGTGTCCAAGAGCCTGGCCTGATTCCTGACTGCCTGGAACTAAGTTCGCCGTCTTGTTCTGGCAGTTTCACCTAGTTACTTGAAGGCATACATGGGACGTATGTTTAGAAGTCTCAGAACCTGTATTGGCCAAAGCACAGTGTAAAATTAATCTATTGTGGGAGCAAAGAGTGGGACAGTGGTGCCACAGAGTCATGAGAGGTGGCTGCCTATTTGTCTGTGGTTTTCCCTGCCATGCCAGCCACATTGCTCAGAGCCTTTACTTAGAGGGAGAAAAGACTTCTACCCTGGCTTGTTCTGACGGTACTGACAATATAACCTTGACATTTAGGCAGAATTTGACTGGGTGTGACATCAAAGAACCCTTAGCAAAACCGGGGTCTCTGATAATTGATAGGGAGGGAGTGGGAAGGGAATTTTTCAATATGTTGGAGTTAAACCTAACAGGAAGATGTTTGTGGCTGTTGGAGGTCAGTCATCTCAGCCCCAGGACATTGCTGCAGGAATTCCTCAGGGTAGTGTTTTAGGCCCAACCATCTTCAGCTGCTTTAGGTTAGAAGTGGAAATACTCGCTGATTGCAAAGTGTTCAGTATCATTAGCAACTTCTCAGATACTGAAGAAGTCTGTGTCCATTTGCAGCAAGACCTGGACAACATTCAGGCTTGGGCTGATAAGTGGCAAGTAACATGTATGCTGCATAAGTGCCAGGAAACGACCACCTCCAAGAAGAGAGAATCTGACCATCATTCCGTGACACTCAGCTGCATTACCATTGTTGAATCCCTCACCATTAGCATCCTGGGGGTACCATTGACCAGAAACTAAACTGGACCAACAATATAAATACTGTGTCTACAAGAGCAGGTCAGAAACTGGGAATTCTGCAGCGAGTAACTTTTTTTTCCCCCCTTGACTCCCTAAAGCCTGTCCACCATCTTTAAGGGAAAAGTCAGGGTTGTGATGGAATACTCCCCACTTGCCTGAATGAGGGCAGCTCCCACAATACTCAAGGCAAAGCAGCCCACTTGATCGGCACTCCATCCTCCACCTTAAACATTCACTCCTTCCACCACTGATGCACAGTGGCAGCAGTAGCATCTATATGCTTGGGAATGCCACCACCTGCAACTTCCCTTCCATGTTGCGCACCATCCTGACTTGGAAATATATCGTTGTTCCTTTACTGTTGCTGAGTAAAATTCTTGGAACCCCCTCTCTAACAGCACTGTGGGTGTACCTACACCACATGGATTGCAGCGGTTCAAGAAGGCAGCTCACCACCATCACCTCAAGGGGCAATTAGAGGTGGGCAACAATGCTGGCCTAGCCAGTGATGTTCACACCCCAAGAACGAATAAATAACACAGCTTCTAGGAGCATTGTAGCTGGGTTAACAACTTTAAAGAATGGGAGCAAATTACTTTAGAAAGTGGCAGTGTCACCTGCAAGAGATTTTAATCCATTATTGTAGCAATATTGAAGAGGGTACTATAGTGTAGTGGTTATGTTACTGGAATTGTAATCCATTGGTTGAGAGTTCAAATCTTATCATGGCTGTTTGAGAAAAAATAAAATCTGGACATAAATGAAGCTGTTGGATTGTTATTTAAAAACTCACCTGGTTCACTAATGACCTGCTGTCCTTGCCCAGTCTGCCTTTAATGTGGGACTGAAGTCACATATATGTGGTTGACTCAACTGCCCTCTGAAGTGGCCAACTGAGCCTCTCAGTTGTATCAAAGTGATAGAGGAATTAATAGATGTTCATCTATTTTGTTTTCTACAATCCTGATGATACAATAGTAATGAAGTTAACTGATAAATGCAGACTCTCGAGTGACTCCCACAACCTGCGAGTGAACGAAATGTCTTTGTTTTGAGTCGGAATAGTTCTTTCCCTGACTTCACCTTCAGTACATTTATGTTCGTGAGCGTCATGACTTGGATATCGATGGACGAAAGATTTGGGTGATTGTGGCAAGATGTGTGCCGGGATTACCAGCGAAATCCGGCATCATTAGAGTGGAGGACTATCATCAAACTGTAGCTCTGGAGAGTGATGGTGAACAAGGCACCAAAGGTACCATTATGAGATTTTCAACTACATATTGTCTGCTGCAAGATCTCTAACCTTTAATGATGAATGAGAATTATTCAGAACTGTGTCCATCTACACTGAGTTTGTGACTCTGGCCTTCCAGGTTAGTTTGTGCCTGCAGGGAGCATTGTTTTTAGCACTGTAGCAGCACCACAGTGGTGGATATGGTAAGCGCAAGTAGAGTACTGGTACTATATCACATTTACAGAAATGGGCTTTTGAGCCAACAGGTCCATGCTGGTAGGTACAAGCCTATCACGATACAGGACTGGTGGGGACTGGTCTGTCACGGTATAGCCCTGGGATACAGCACTGGTGGGGACTGGTCTGTCACGGTATAGCACTGGGATACAACACTGGTGGGGACTGGTCTGTCACGGTATAGCACTGGGATACAGCACTGGTGGGGACTGGTCTGTCACAGTATAGCACTGGGATACAGCACTGGTGAGGACTGGTCTGTCACAGTATAGCACTGGGATACAGCACTGGTGGGGACTGGTCTGTCACGGTATAGCACTGGGATACAGCACTGGTGGGGACTGGTCTGTCACGGTATAGCACTGGGATACAGCACTGGTGGGGACTGGTCTGTCACAGTATAGCACTGGGATACAGCACTGGTGGGGACTGGTCTGTCACAGTATAGCACTGGGATACAGCACTGGTGGGGACTGTCTGTCACAGAATAGCACTGGGATACAGCACTGGTGGGGACTGGTCTGTCACGGTACAGCACTGGAGGGGACTGGTCTGTCACGGTATAGCACTGGGATACAGCACTGGTGGGGACTGGTCTGTCACAGTATAGCGCTGGGATACAGGACTGGTGGGGACTGGTCTGTCACGGTATAGCTTTGGGATAACAGCACTGGTGGGGACTGGTCTGTCACGGTATAGCACTGGGATAACAGCACTGGTGGGGACTGGTCTGTCACGGTATAGCACTGGGATAACAGCACTGGTGGGGACTGGTCTGTCACGGTATAGCACTGGGATACAGCACTGGTGGGGACTGGTCTGTCACGGTATAGCACTGGGATAACAGCACTGGTGGGGACTGGTCTGTCACGGTATAGCACTGGGATAACAGCACTGGTGGGGACTGGTCTGTCACGGTATAGCACTGGGATAACAGCACTGGTGGGGACTGGTCTGTCACGGTATAGCACTGGGATACAGCACTGGTGGGGACTGGTCTGTCACGGTATAGCACTGGGATAACAGCACTGGTGGGGACTGGTCTGTCACGGTATAGCACTGGGATAACAGCACTGGTGGGGACTGGTCTGTCACGGTATAGCACTGGGATAACAGCACTGGTGGGGACTGGTCTGTCACGGTATAGCACTGGGATACAGCACTGGTGGGGACTGGTCTGTCACGGTATAGCACTGGGATACAGCACTGGTGGGGACTGGTCTGTCACGGTATAGCACTGGGATACAGCACTGGTGGGGACTGGTCTGTCACGGTATAGCACTGGGATACAGCACTGGTGGGGACTGGTCTGTCACGGTATAGCACTGGGATACAGCACTGGTGGGGACTGGTCTGTCACGGTATAGCACTGGGATACAGGACTGGTGGGGACTGGTCTGTCACGGTATAGCACTGGGATACAGCACTGGTGGGGACTGGTCTGTCACGGTATAGCACTGGGATAACAGCACTGGTGGGGACTGGTCTGTCACGGTATAGCACTGGGATAACAGCACTGGTGGGGACTGGTCTGTCACGGTATAGCACTGGGATAACAGCACTGGTGGGGACTGGTCTGTCACGGTATAGCACTGGGATAACAGCACTGGTGGGGACTGGTCTGTCACGGTATAGCACTGGGATAACAGCACTGGTGGGGACTGGTCTGTCACGGTATAGCACTGGGATAACAGCACTGGTGGGGACTGGTCTGTCACGGTATAGCACTGGGATAACAGCACTGGTGGGGACTGGTCTGTCACGGTATAGCACTGGGATAACAGCACTGGTGGGGACTGGTCTGTCACGGTATAGCACTGGGATAACAGCACTGGTGGGGACTGGTCTGTCACGGTATAGCACTGGGATAACAGCACTGGTGGGGACTGGTCTGTCACGGTATAGCACTGGGATAACAGCACTGGTGGGGACTGGTCTGTCACGGTATAGCACTGGGATAACAGCACTGGTGGGGACTGGTCTGTCACGGTATAGCACTGGGATACAGCACTGGTGGGGACTGGTCTGTCACGGTATAGCACTGGGATACAGCACTGGTGGGGACTGGTCTGTCACGGTATAGCACTGGGATACAGCACTGGTGGGGACTGGTCTGTCACGGTATAGCACTGGGATAACAGCACTGGTGGGGACTGGTCTGTCACGGTATAGCACTGGGATAACAGCACTGGTGGGGACTGGTCTGTCACGGTATAGCACTGGGATACAGCACTGGTGGGGACTGGTCTGTCACGGTATAGCACTGGGATACAGCACTGGTGGGGACTGGTCTGTCACGGTATAGCACTGGGATAACAGCACTGGTGGGGACTGGTCTGTCACGGTATAGCACTGGGATACAGCACTGGTGGGGACTGGTCTGTCACGGTATAGCACTGGGATAACAGCACTGGTGGGGACTGGTCTGTCACGGTATAGCACTGGGATAACAGCACTGGTGGGGACTGGTCTGTCACAGTATAGCACTGGGATAACAGCACTGGTGGGGACTGGTCTGTCACGGTATAGCACTGGGATAACAGCACTGGTGGGGACTGGTCTGTCACGGTATAGCACTGGGATAACAGCACTGGTGGGGACTGGTCTGTCACGGTATAGCACTGGGATAACAGCACTGGTGGGGACTGGTCTGTCACGGTATAGCACTGGGATAACAGCACTGGTGGGGACTGGTCTGTCACGGTATAGCACTGGGATAACAGCACTGGTGGGGACTGGTCTGTCACGGTATAGCACTGGGATAACAGCACTGGTGGGGACTGGTCTGTCACGGTATAGCACTGGGATAACAGCACTGGTGGGGACTGGTCTGTCACGGTATAGCACTGGGATAACAGCACTGGTGGGGACTGGTCTGTCACGGTATAGCACTGGGATACAGCACTGGTGGGGACTGGTCTGTCACGGTATAGCACTGGGATAACAGCACTGGTGGGGACTGGTCTGTCACGGTATAGCACTGGGATAACAGCACTGGTGGGGATTGGTCTGTCACTTGTGGCTTTGGCGGAAACAGTTAGAAGTACAACAAAGCCTCTGGTTTAGCTGGGAAAGGCAGTAAGAGACTGAGCCACCAGTAGATCTCAGCTTTGCTCCTTTATCAGGTGAGGTGCAGTAGAGCAGCTGTCACCTATTGGGCGGGCAGGTCAGCATCTTTCTCTGAGGGTAAATTTGGAGGTGTGATGGAATGGGAGTCTCTGAGATGATCACATCTATTCCTTGGCTTAACCCAGCAAAATTCAAGTCAAATTCTGTAAGCCCCTTATGTATTTGATTAGTAATTTTATCATACTATATTTATCAAGAAATGTAGATTGTAAAAGAATTGGTATGTTCTGTTTCATAGCTAACATTTTATTCTTTCAGTATTTATGCATTACTTCGATAACCCTGGGGGTATGATCCCAACTTTCCTTGTTAACTGGGCAGCAAAGGTAAGTGAGCATTTGCTTTGTGTGGGGTTTTATTTATAGGAAGCAATAGTGTGTTACTATACAAGGAATAAATGTTTCCAACTCGTTACTGTGCACAAGGAAGAGCAGATGGAGCTGTGGAATCTGCCTCTTTGGTGGTAGAATGTTAAACACCTTGACTGCACCACTTTGATAATTCCATGTAGGTGAAGAGAATAAAGGTCTATTCTTTCACTGAAATAGCTCCAGCGGAATGACAGTAGGTCAGGAAAGGTGAAGATCACTCTCCTGATTGTCACCCTGACACAACTGATCTGGGCCAGACTTAGCTGTGGTGCCCTAATCATGCAGAAGCTTAGGATTCACCATCAAGGCTTGGACCTGACAGCTAAAGGAGTGTGACTTGGCCATTACCTATGAAGCATCAGTACATTGATAAGAAATTAGGAGCAATTTGTGTCTCTAGTGGATTTATGTGGTTTTGTTCAGGAAGGAGTGGAATAAGCACTTGGACAGTAGCCACTGGGAGACCCGCAACATCTCTTATCCTTGCCAGAGATGGACCTGTTTATAAATCACACAGAAACCATCTCTGCACTTCCATAGCTTTTCCATTCTGCATTTAGCATGTGCTTGTGGAGGGGGGAGATAATCTGGTATTGCATTGCTTGGTCCCATTTAGTAATGGGAAGGAGTGGATCTAGACTGAAGGACTGCATTGTGGGTGTGTATGTGCATGTGCGTGTTTTCTTACCATTGGAGTGAGAAATTCAATTTAAAATAACCCAGCTACATGGCCTTATACTTAAACTAACTTTTTTTTAACTGTATTGCTCTAGAAGTTATCTAAGAAAAGATAAAGTTACTAACACATACAAAGATCAGTTAAAAATGAAGATAATGATATTTATCAATGTAAATTGAGATCAGCCTATATATTTTTTTTTATTCATTCATGGGGTGTGGGTGTTGCTGGCTAAGCCAGCCAACGGGCTGCTTTGTTCTGGATGGTGTTGAGCTTCTTGAGCGTTGTGGGAGCTGCACTCATCCAGGCAAGCAGAGAATATTCCATCACACTCCTGACTTGTACCTTGTAGATGGTGGACAGGCTTTGGGGAGTCAGGAGGTGAGTTACTCGCCACAGGATTCCTAGCTTCTGACCTGCCCTTGGTGCAGGCCTGATATGTTTTGAAGTCACGGTGTTATGTTGTCTGAAGCGAAGTTCTTGAGGTTGCAGAGTTTTGTTTGCAGCTGTGATGGCTTCTACTGTAGAGTTGCCAGATGTTGCCTTAATAGCTTTGTAGGTGCAATCAGGCTTACAGGGAGGAGAAAAGATTCCTTACTTTTGTTCTGCAGGTGTGGCACTTGAGCTCCCTTGTTACTTTACAGTAGACCAGTAGCTGTTTTTAAATGCCTTTCTGTCTGTCTCTCCCTGGGTTGAAGCTTTTTTCCTGATGGCTCTCTGTGGATGTCCATTTTCCTGCCCTTTTCAATGCTTGTTGCAGATAAGGCAAGATGGCCACTTATCATGTGACCTGTCAACAATGTTGAGTCACTTTCCATATCAGGCAAGTGGTAATTGATCAGTTTTCTTTTGAGATGTGGGCGTCGCTGATCAGGCCAGCATTTATTGCCCATCCCTAATTACCCTTGAAGGTGATGGTGAGCTGCCTTTTTGAACCACTGCAGTCCATGTGGTGTAGGTACACCCACTGTACTGTTAGGGAGTTCCAGGAATCTGACCCAGCGACAGTGAAGGAACAATGATATATTTCCAAGTTACAAGGATGAGTGGCTTGGAAGGGGTGGTGGTGTTCCCATGCACCTGCTGTCCTTGACCTTCTAGGTAGTAGAGGTTGCAGATTTGAAAGGTGCTGTTGAAAGCTTTGGTGAGTTGCTGCAGTGCATTTTGTAAATGGTAGACACTGTTACCACCGTGTGTCAGTGCTGGAGGGGGAGTGGATGTTGAAGGTGGTGGATGAGGTGCCAATCAAGCAGGCTGCTTTGTCCTGGATGCATTTGAGCTCCTTGTGTTGCTGGAGCTTCACTCATCCAGGCAAGTAGAGAGTATTCCATCACACTCCTGACTTGTGCCTTGTAGATGGTGTACAGGCTTTAGGGAGTCAGGAGGTAAGTGACTCTGCCAAGAATTCCCAGCCTCTGATCTTCTCTCATATGACTGATCCAGTTCAGTTTATGGTCAGTGCCGACCTCCAGGATCTTGATTGTGGGGGATTCAGGGACAGGGTATTGTCATTGAATGTTGAGGGGATATAGTTGGATTCTCTTGTTGGAGATGGTCATTGCCTGGCACTTTTGTGGTGCAAATGTTATTTCCCACTTATCAGGCAAAGCCTGAATGTCGATCAGGTCTTGCTGCACATGGGCACGAACTGCTTCAGTGTCTGAGGAGTTGCAAATGGTGCTGAACATAGTTATCCCAAATCTCCTTATCCTCTGGTGATCAAAAACGTCAAGGTTGTTCAGTGGCTTATCAGTGTCTTTGTGTTTGGAAGAAAAGCCATCAAGTCAATGTGTTTGTGTTTAGTCTTTTGGAACACTCATTTAGTTTTAAATATACACGCCTGAGAAATGCGTCCTGGTCTCCTCAGGAGGTAAGAGAAATAGATGATTGAAATCAACATTCCTGTCTGGGTAGGGTAGCCTCGAGCCATGTCGAGAACAGTTTATAAACTTAATCCAAGGATTTTTAAATGTGACCTTCTGAACACTTTTTCTAAAATTGCAATATCTTAACCATGCACTGTGACAATATTTAAACTTTGGAAAGCTTATTTCATGTCGTTAACACAATTATGTTTTTCCATAGACTGGAGTGCCTTCCTTTCTGAAAGACATGCAGAAAGCTTGTGCTAACTACTCTGAATACTGCAAGAAATCTGGGAAATAATCACCATGTTGCTGATTCAGAATTGGCATCCTGAGATGAGACAACTTGTCCCAACTTACTTTTGTTTCTTCTTTTCTACAGTACTTGATTATGACTGGATTGCTCTATTTTGGGGCAGTGGCAAATCATCTCATCAATAACACTGTCTATACTCACCTGCACTGTAATTGCTCCATGCTGCTAGCATCCCTATCTAACCAGTTCTTGCTGCCACCATTATTGAGTGAATGATGGTGAATATTATAAAATGGCCAACCTGTTAACACGGAGAAACTGAAAGTACAAAAGTTCTGCAGCCTCAATATTACTCATGCAATGGTCTAAATAGGGAGGAATGGGAATAAATGGCAGACATGGACTATGTCCTTGAATGGAGCAGGGAGAAGATTGTCATGTTGCCTTTAATCTCATTTGGAATTTTCCTCCCTGTCTCTCTGTTTGAACATGTTTGCCATTGGCTAAGCCTGGGAGGCAGCTATCCAGCTGCCCTCTTGGTTAGGCTGAGCATTGTAGGGAGATCTTAAATGAAGGGCATGAAATATTAATGAACTGTGAATCGTGCTAAACTCAGAGAACTTTTTATTTTTCCATAAGTTGTAATAACATGCATCGTAATACTTGTGCCTTCAGCAACAATTGTTTCTGACTTCTATTAAGCCCTTGTCACCTGGAGCAGCGGAGAGTATGAAGGAGTGGGGCCTTGGCTTCTTAGTGCCGAAGTACAGCATCTCACTTCATGAATGAATATGGGGAAATGCAGCATTGTCTTAAATAAATCTGGATGGATTATTGCACACTTCATTTTGTGAAATTGTGAATGTAAATCTTTGCCATGTTTCTGGCTATCCATCTGAATAGCTAAATATTCCCCAATCGATAGGGCATATCTTTGGTTGGCCTCTTCTGGCTGGCCTCTTATCAGTGTACAAGGTTGTATATAATACTCTTCACTCCCTGAATGGCCCTTCTTGAAAGCGAGTGTGGAGCACTGGCCTTTAAGGCAGCTGTTAACATTTGGATACTTCATTTTCACCTCAATGGTCAGAAGATGTTGTCTCCATTCTCTGGACTTTCTAGGGCCATCACCAAGGCTGTGCATCACCCCTTACTGCCTTGCTTTGGCAGTCAAGCCCTTGGCTATTAGAATTCTTGACTACCTGGCTAGGAATGGAACAGTATGATCTGTGAGTGCCCCTTAGTGAACCCAGTTCACACCCCACAATGGGTGCAGTTTTTAAGGTAGGTAGAATGGTTGCTAATCTTTCCACATCCCACAGGATCTTCCTGCCCTTTTTTAATCCCAACTCCTTCTACATCCTCAAGCCTTAGCAATCCCATCCACTCCTGTTCACCTTTTTGTTACCCTTCTGTCCACTCCATGACTACAGCATCTGTAAAGCCCCCTCCTGTTTTTCTTTGGCAGTGAGTGCTACCTTGAACCCTGGCTATTCAAATTATTTCTATATAAAAACAAAAAAACTGCGGATGCTGGAAATCCAAAACAAAAACAGAATTACCTGGAAAAACTCAGCAGGTCTGGCAGCATCGGCGGAGAAGAAAACCCTTTTCTTCTCCGCCGATGCTGCCAGACCTGCTGAGTTTTTCCAGGTAATTCTGTTTTTGTTTCAAATTATTTCCAGGCTACTCAGACCAGAATTATGCCCCAGTTGTGTGACCCTGTTACTTCCTTTGGCCTCATATATTTTCTTTCCATTTAAACACCCTCCACCACCCAGCCAAAAGGTATGTATAGTTCCCTTCCTTGCCTTCGGCACTTTGCTCTATTAGTTTCCAACTTCCTAATGTTTGTTTTGAATCACTAGTATTTTGTGCTGGATCTGTCCCTTTGTTTAGATGTGCCCGGTCATGTATTGTATTTGTTTTCCTGAAACTTCAAAATTCATAGTTAAATAATTCTGTATCCTTTGTTTGCTGTGGATCCAAGTGGAGTTCTAAATGAGGTAACCCTCCATGGTAGGAGGGGTATCTCCCTAGTTTCAGCAGGTAATGGCAGAGTGCCAGCTGAATGAGATGGAACTAGGAAGCTGGTATCCGGCACGTGGACCTTTGACTTAACTGGAGCTTTTAAACAAGATCCAAATTTCTGTTTTCACAGCTTCCACTTATACAGGACCGTTAAGAGTAAAAGTGTCCCAAAATGCATGCATCACGAGTGCATTACCAGACTAAATTTAACAGGGAGCCTCATGAGATGTTAAGGAAGGTGGCCAAAAGCTTGGCCAAATGGATATGTTTTGAGGAGTGACTTAAAGGAACACACGCACACATGGAATTCCAGAACTTAAGACCCAGACAGCTGAGGGCACAGCTGCCAGTGGTGGAGCAAAGACATTTGGGGATGGACAAGTACAGGAATTGAAAGAGTGCACCAACCTTAGAGGGTTGTAGAGTTGGGGGAGGTTACAGAGATAGAAGGACTTAAGAACCAGAATGGACAGGTGCAATATGTTGCATTAACTGAGGGTAGAGAGAGGATCTGAGCAAACAAATTGTGCAAGAGGAGCTACAAGTAAACTCTTGGTTTTACCTCAGGAGGAAGAAGACAGGTAAGTAAGCTAGCAGGGGTGAATTGGAAGAAAAAATTAGTTTACCAGAGCTGTGGAGCAACAGGAGGAGGATTTTTTTTAAAAATAAGGTGCATAAGTATATTTAATTTTAAGAAAGGAAATGGTTTAGGATGCTGTGGTAAGCAGGAGTTGGGCGTGATTGAAGAAAAGCTTAAGAATCAAAAAAAAGTAGAGTGAGAAAATAAGTTGTTAATAGCATAGGGAAATCTTAGGTGGGCTGTGTGGGAAATATATCAAAACCTGGCAAGTATTTTATAGATATGGAATTGTGAGTAACATGCGATCGGAAGGGTAAGAACCAAGAATTTGTAGTTGATCAAAAAATGATTGTCGTACTTAAGTACTTTCATGTCACTCTTTTCTGAAGAAGAATATCAGAGGAGGTTAGATAATATAACTGAGTTATGTTTGCTGTAGCAGATGTTATGTAGCGCTCTTTATAGCCCTAGTATCTCCACAAATATTTCATTAATCCCTTATTTTTTTCTTCCAGCTCCATAAGGTGACTCTCCGTATTCACTTCATGTCACTCAGTGTAATCCCGGCATAAAGTTTTACTCACCTGGCTTCCCCATTCTGACCCACACGCAGTTCCACTCACTTCACTTCCCCATGTTGACGACTTCTATGGATACCGCAATCTCCATTGCATTAACTTCAGTGAGACTGAGAACATACTGGTCAAGGAAGTTCTCCTGAACACATTTCATAAATTCCCTGAACACACTTCATGAATTCCTCCCCTCCTTGCCCTTTATTCTAACATTCCAATTGATGAGTTATTGAAAGTTCTCTGATGTCACCACTCTTTAATTCTTGGTGAATGTTAAGAATCCCAATGCATTATTTTTAGAAGGTCAGGGATACTCCTTATCAACTTTTCTCCTCCAACAATATTAATTGGTCATTTGTCTATGAAATCTTGCTGTAGATAAAATGCTGCTGTGTTTGCCGACATAATTGATTGCACTTCAGAGTGATTCATTGAGCATTGCTTTGGTGTATTTCTAAGTAATGTGATGTGGCCAATACATGTTGGGCTTTCTCTTTACAGTAAGTCCTCACTTCAAGTTGTAGTTGCATCCCTGAAAGTTAAAACTTTAACTGAGACAACTGTATATGAATCATAGGTTCCCATAAGAATCAATGTTAAAGTTGGAGTTAGGTTCCTTTGGACATTTCTGGAAACTCCAGTGTACAAATTGAAATACTGTAGAGTTCAAATGCAGTACTGTGCATTCTTAGCTGAAATAACTTGCAAGATAAAATAAATCAGTAAATACGAAAGAGATAATGTATAAATTCAAATTAAACAGTACTCTCCAATCTCTCCTTAGGAAGTCCCTTAGGTTCGGGGATGACTTGCTTCCACTCCAGTTTGATGGGTTCTGAGATGGCTGATAAATCCAATGCACAACCTGCAGACCCTGCCACACGTGGGGCAGGTGTTGTTGCAGAGTCAGCTAGATGAGTTGTTTAGAAGTTTTTCCACACTGTCTCCACCACCTTGACTTTGCCTCTGCATGTTCCTAATGAAGTCTGTTTGGTGCCTTCCTGAATCAACCTTCTCCCATTTTGGTTGGTCACTATGCGTCTGTGGAGATGTTTGGCCTTTTCAGGGATGCTTTGAGGATATCCCTAAAGTGTTTCTGTGGAGTGAATAGCTCCTCAATGCTGGGCATATTGGCTAGCTACCTTCAGCTTTAAAATGATCTCTGTCTCTCAAAAAAAAACTGTTGGGATATTCTTCATTGAAAATTTTGCACCGGAGTTTTTAGAATAAAATTGTTGTTCGCTTGAGTGCGAATGAATGCCTTTAGTCACACTCACTTCAAAATGGTGCTAATTAGATTGAGACCCGATATCATATCGACACAAAATGGCATGAAACAATACAAAGTGACACGCAATGATAAATTGAAATTGAAGACAAAGCAGGAATACAGGCCCTAAAGCTGCAGGACTTTAAAGTGAAACAACTTAAAAGTGGAGCAACCTAAAGTGGGGAATTACTGTATGTAACATCTGATATATTTCAGATGCGATAAAGTATTTTAACATTCTCTGGCCCTCAGTGGGCAACTGTGGGGGTAGTGGGGAGGCATCCTTGACTTGGAGATGGGATGTAACACTGTAGCAGCAAAGTGCCAATTCACACGTGAATGCAGCTTGGGATGGCACTGAGATACCAGGAAATTTGCCACCAGGTGCATATAAAAGACCCTATAGCACTGTTTGAAGAAGAGCAGGGGCGTTGTCCCCAGTGTCCCTTGTCAATTATCCCTTAACATCACAAAAACAGATTGTTTGGTTACTATCACATTGCTGTTTGGGGGATCTTGCTGTGTACAAATTTGTTGCCACATTTCCTACATTACTACAGTGACTACACTTAAAATGAATTCATTGGCTGTGAAGCACTTCCGGACATCTTGAGGTTGGAACAGGGACTATGCAAATGCAGGACTTCATTAACATATGGATCAATAAGACATTTTAAAAATTCATTGACATGAAAGACACAATGTAAATGGGAGTTGTTTATTCTGCACAGTCCGGAAACAGTGGCATATGAGAGAGAGAGAGAAAGCCATGGGGACAGTAATTCAGATCTTCCCCTTGCTCCTTCCCTTCCTCCCTGGAGAAGTACCAAACCTTTGCTCACTATCCTCCAGCCCCTGCACCACACGCCTGGCCGGAGATTGGAACTCCAGCCAGGCAGATGATCAGAATTAAAAATAGATGAAAGAGAGAGAGAGGAACAGGAAAAAAATAGAATGAGGGAGAGAAGGTCAGAACTTTATTTAAAACTGTGCCAAAAGGAGGAGCTGATACATTTCCTGTAACCTGAAGTCACTTTATAAATTCTCATTTATTGTTGCCTGGAACCCCAGTTACTTGCTTCAATTATTTCGGTAGTTTTAAAACCATCAGCAGTCACACCTACACATTTCCTTATCGTGATATAATTGAACCGGATTTAATTCAACATATCATGGTACTTTGTACTTGGCTGTCAGTTCATTTTTAACCAGTTAGCTACTCTTTGTAACATGTAGATTTCAACGGACACAGGCTCAAGGTACCATTTACCTTCAGCTAACATATTTAGATGGCCATTCCTAATCTGAGGCTAAATGGTGAAAGTTGGCAGGAAACTGGGGGGGGGGAACATCACAGCTGAGCCCAAATCTCTTCACTGTGTCCCAAACATGCACTTTCCATCTGCAGGCACTGTTTCAGGGCCCAGGTCCTTGATTGCTTTAATCCTTCCCTACCCAGGCATTGTTGGGGCTAATTGTAGAGACCAGTGTAACTCTGACTGAAATGAGCTAACCCAGCACAAGCTAATGATGAGGCTGGCCTTTCCTGATCACTTACAAACTGCCTAGATCACACTCAGAGTATTTGGGTAAATGCAAATGTTTCCCCATCTTCTACCTTCTACGAGAGCAGAAAACACTACTGCAATCTTCATTCTTCTCTGAAATAAAACCTAAGTCAGTCTTCCTTTTACTGAATACACAGTTACTTTCACAATGCAATTTTAATTTCTCTTTTTAAGATTTGGAAATGGCTTCAAATTTCCACTCAAGCCAAGGAAATGTGGGCCAATTAATGTAGCCTGTGTCTCTCTTGGGAGCTGGGTAATATGAGGAGGTTAACTCAGAGTTTGGTGCTAGTTCACTGCCGTTTGATAGCTCTGCATTCTGCCCCCTCCAAATATTCCCACACTTTTTTTTGTTGACTAATTGACTTGTAATCAACCTAATGACCCGTTTGAAAACTAGAGCATCAAACAGATGTTTCCTGAATGAAGGCTGCTTTTATTTCCTTTCACTGATCGTTTATAAAGGGTAGTGGTCAGTGGTTTATAATACATCTGTTTCTGGCTTTGCTTTAAGTTGCCATGCATTAGAAATAAGCCTTTGAAAAACTATGGTGCAAATCCTTATGGTAAAGACACTGCAAAGAAGCTTTGGGCTGATTCAGCTCTCACTGACTGACAGCAGATCTTGATCAAACTTCAGTATTTTAGTTTTCATTGAGAAGTCAGGTGAATATAGAAACAGAAGTAGGTAATTTAGCCCCTAGAACCTGCTCCACCATTCAATGAAATCGGCTGATCTGCAGCCTAACTCCGTATCTCTGCTTTTGCCCATAGCCCTCAATACCTTTGCTTAACAAAAATCTACCAATCTCAGATTTAAAATGAACATTGATCCAGAATCAATTCCCATTTGTGGAAGAGAGTTCCAAACTTCCCCCGCCCTTTGTGTGTAGAAGTGTTTCCTAATCTCACTCCTTAAAGGTCTGGTTCTAATTTTTAGACTCTGCCCCCTAGCCCTAGTCTCCCCAACCAGTGGAAATAGTTTCTCTCTATCTACCCTATCCATTCTCATTAACATCCTGAAAATTTCAATCAGTTCTCCCCTTAACCTTCTTAACTCCAGGTAAAGCAACTCGAGTTTGTGTAATCTCTCCTTGTGATTTAACCCTCGAAGTCCAGGTTTCATTCTGGTAAATCTACACTGTGCTCCCTCTGAGGCCAATATATCCTTGCTAAGATGCCCAGAACTGCTCACAGTAACTCCAGATGTGATCTAACCAGGTCTTTGTATTGCTGAAGTATGATTCAACCTCCTTGTATTCTAGTCTCCAGCTATAAAGGCCAGCATTCCATTTGTCTTTTTCATTATTTTCTGTTCCTGTTTATGACTTTTTAATGATCTGTTTACCTGAACCTCTAATTTTTTTGAACCATCCCTGTTTCTAGTTTGTCACCATTTTGAAAGTATCCTGTTCTATACTTTTCAGGTCCAAAGTGGATGACCTCACATTTTTCAACATTGAAATTCATTTGTCCCAGTTTTTCCCATTCACTTAATCTATCAATATCTCTATAATTTTATGCTTCCATCTACATCGCAATGCTGCCTATCTTTGTGTCATCGGTAAATTTGGGATATGTGGCTTTTTATCCTGTTATCTAACTTATTAATAAATATGGTGAATGGTTGAGGTCCCAACACAGATCCTCACGAGCCACCACTAATCACATCCTGCCAATTTGAGGACCTGCCTGTTATCCTACTCTCTGTCTCCTGTCATACAGCCAGTTTCCTAACCAGGTCAATAATCTGCTTTCAATTCCATCAACTCCAATTTTAGCTAACAGTCTCTTATGAGGAACTTTATCAAATGCCTTCTGGAAGTCCATGTAAGTAACGTCACTTCCTGTCCGCTGCTCTGATCACCTCTTCAAAAAAAAATTTGATCAGGTTCATCAGGCACGAGCTGCCCTTTACAAATCCACACCGGCTCTCTCTGGTCAGCTGAACATTCTCAAGGTGTTCAGGCATCTTATCCTTAATTATAGACTCTTGTAATTTCCCAACAACAAATCTCAGTCTAACTGACTGTAATTTGCTGGTTTCTCTCTCACCCATCTTAAATAACAGAGTGATCTGCACAAATTTCCAATCTGAAAGAATGGTTTCTGAATTGAGAGAACTTTGGAAGATTATAGTCAGATCATGTGCAATGTTCTCATCTACTCATTTTAAAATCCTGGGATGGAAATCATCTGGCCCTGGGGGTTTGTCATTCTTTAATGCCATTATTTTCTTCATTAATGTTATTTTGCTAATGTTAATTTTGGTGAGCCCCTGTCTCTGATTCAATAATAATTTCCTTGGGATATCCAGTATGCTGACCTCTTCCTGTACTGTAAATATTGAAGCAAAGTCACTATTCAACTTTCCCACCATTTCCTTATTTTCATTGACAATATCACTGTTATCAGTTTTCAAGGGGCCACATTACTCCTGACCACCTTTTTCCTAATATAATTATTGACATTTTTTATTGATTTTGAAATCCCTTGGATGTTTCTTTTCATATTCCTTTTTTGTAGCTCTTACTATCCATTTGATCCCCCTTTGCCATTCTTTATGTCTTTCTCATTTGCCAGGATCTGTGCTTATTTTACATTTTTGTATTTTTTTCCCTTTTATGTTGCTACTTACCTCTTTAATCATCCATGGCTGTCTTCCTTTGGCAAGTGAAGCTCTTGGCCCTTAGAGGCTTAGCGCTGAAGGACCAAGGTTCATAGTGCAGGATTAAAGAAAGAATCATTACATCATAGAAACTTACAACACAACACAAGTCATTACAAGTTATTCGGCCCATTAAGCCAATGCCAGCCAAAAAAAGAGCCTAATCCTACTTTCCTGATCTTGGTCCATATCTTTGTTGACCCCTCATGCTTGCTTCCTCCATGCTTGCTGACCCTCTGCCACCACTTTTACCTGTTGGCTTCTCATAAGAACATAAGGAATGGGAGCAGGAATAAGCCATTAGGCCCTTCAAGCCTGTTCCGCTATTCAATAAAATCATGCCTGATCTTTTACTCCAACTCCACTTTCCCACATTGACTACATACCTCTTCATTCCTTTAATACACACAAATCTATCTGAAACATACTCAATGACTGAGCATCCACAGCTCTCTGGGTTAGAGAATTCCAAAGGTTCACAACTCTTTAAGGGAAGGACTTCCTCCTCAACTCAGTCCTAAATGGCTGAGATGATGACCTTGTGTTTTGATTACTCTCTCACTGTTTCAAGTCAGGCTTGCTCTTCTGAAGAGTTCACATTTATATGGCGTCCTTCATGACCTCAGGCCATCTCAAAGCGCTTCACAGCCAATGAAGTACTTTTGAAGTGCTGTCACTGTTGTAGGAAACACGGCAGACAATTTGCATACAGCAAGATCCCACAAATAGCGATGAGACAATGACCCAATGATCAGTTTTAGTGAGCTATTGATGAATGATCTCAGCTCGTGATGGAGGGGCAGTCAGATAAGGCCTTGAAGAGCAATTCTGTCTTTGGATCCATTCCAAACTCAGCAGCGGGGTGGGTACTGAGTGGAGAAACAGCTGAGTGTGACTCATTCTGTGCAGAGTGACACTTTGCTGCCATCTGGTGGTGTACCATACTGACTGCCTTAGCTGCTCCAACTTGATAATGCAGCTACTTTTGCTGATCAATGCAAAGTATGAATTCTTGTTTCAGCCCTACCCTGATCACTGAAAAGGCAACTTCAGCAAACTGAGTGACTACACATGGATTCCCTGAAGCATTTTGCACAATAGATTCACAGTAAATCTTCCACTGTACTGTCCCATCAAACACTCCTAGGGCAGGACGACTCAGGAGGAAGAGAGACCTGGAGTGCAAGATTTGCTTCCTTTTCTTTCCTCTGCCACCGCTCTGCTTCATCATGAAGACGCTCTGACTCCAAGCATGATGTAGCTTGACTGATAAGTCGTCACTATTTTGAACGATTAGTAGCAAGCTCCTCCCAGTCAGTAACGTTAATGTTGCCTGGCTTCAAGGACGGCTTCAGAGTGTCTTTGTGACACTTTTTTCCTCTTCCTCTGGAATGTTGGTCATTTGAGAATTGGGAGAGCAGGAGCCAATGGGGGAGATGGATTTCCACCATCCAGACACAGTTCCCAGTCCACCAAAGTTGATTTTTGCAGGAGTTTTCCCGGAATATTTGTAGGCCTGTCTTCAAGGACACTAGCGTTTGTTTAATGATTCTTCCATTGACTCCAGAGGATGTGGCAGAGGCATTGATGATGGAATTTCTCTAATGTCCTTATGTGTCACTGAAACACAATCCAGGAGTGTGGCATCAACATTTATGGGAGATGGAATATTTCTCTGACCAGGTGTGGGTTTACATGAGTTTTGTTTTGGTAACATTCAAGCACAGGCTGAGTCTCTTGTATGCAGAATTGAATAGATCGAGAGTGGCTTGCAAATCTGGTGCAGAGTGTCTGGATTTGTCTGGAAACAAAGACCATGTCAGAGGTTCCTCTGGAAGGTCTAAAGCCACACTGTGTCTCTGGGAGGATTCCCTCAGCTACAGGAAGTAGGTGATTCAGGAGAATGTGTGTCAGGATTTTCCCTGCTATGGACAAGGGGGAAACACCTTGATAGACTCCACAGCTTGATCAATCTCCCTTGTTGGAGATAGTTACACTTGTCACATTCCTGAAGTTGGGGAGGGGGGTCTTTTTCCTCCCAACTCCATAGGATGAATGCATGGAGTCTTAATGTGAGCAACAACCCGCCAGATTTGAGGACCTCAGCTGGAGCTGGAAATGCCATCAGGGCCACAGGGTTTGTTGCCTTTCATCAGTTTGATTGCTTGTTGCAGCTCTCCCACCGATAGTGGTTCACCCATGGATTCTAGCACAGGCGCTGGGGGTAACAGCTGCCACTGTGGATTCATGGCAAAGGGGTTGTTCAAAATGTCCTTTCTGGCATTGATGGACATCATCACCATCTTTAAAAGGAGAAACACCATCCTGGGATCGAAGGGGATTTTGTCCATTTGACCTGGGTCTATGGATAGCAATGGTGACTTTAAAAAGCTTTGCATGTCATGATGATGAACATATTGTTGGATCTCTTGCGCTTTCTCTTCTCACCATATGCCCTCTGGCTTGGAATGCTGCCTTCCTGACTTGCGACCTTGAGTTGTTCTGCCAGACAATGAAGGTTTTGATCCAGGAGAACACATTCAGCATCATTTTCATCAAACCAGTCCTGGTGATAACAATCCTTGAACCAATGATCTAGACACAGGGCAGAATCATTCCAGATTTGCATGGAAAGCAGTAGAGGGTGGGTAAAATGATGCCGGTAGCAATGGTGGACTTTCCATAAGATGTAGGAACAGAAGTAGGCCATTTGGCCCATCAAGTCTGTTCCAACATTCAATGAGATCATGTCTGACCTGATAATCCTTAACTCCACTTTCCTGCCTTTTCCCAGTAACCCTTGATTTCCTTACTGATTAAAAATCTGTCTATCTCAACCTTGAATATACTGAATGACCCAGCTTCTACAGCCCTCTGCAGTAAAGAATTCCACAGATTCACTACCCTCTGAGAGAAGAAATTCCCCCTCATCTCTGCCTTAAATGGACGACTCCTTACTCTGAGATTATGGCCTCTGGTCCTAGAGTCTCCCACAAGGAACGAGTATAGGCCCCACCTCCTAATAAGAAAATCCCTCCATACCCGGGATCAACCTAGTGAACCTTCTCTGGACAGCCTCCAATGCCAGTATATCTTTCCTTAGATAAGGCGACCAAAACTGTTCACAGTATTCTAGGTATGGTCTAACCAGTGCCTTGTTTAGTTTTAGCAACACTTCCCTATTTTTATACTCCATTTTCTTTGAAATAAAGGCCAACATTCCATTTGCCTTCCCTATTACCTGCTGAACTTGTATGCTAGCTTTTTGTGATTCATGCATGAGGACCCCCAAACCCCTCTGTGCTGCAGCTTTCTGCAGTCTTTCTCCATTTAAATAATATTCAGCTCCTCTATTCTTCCTGCCAAAGAGCATAGCCTCACACTTTCCCACATTATATTCCATCTGCCAAGTTTTTGCCCACTCACTTAACCTGTCTATATCCGACTCTAGACTCTTTGTGTCATCCTCACTACTTGCCTTCCCACCTATTTTTGTGCCATCCACAGCTTGATATATATAGAGGAACTGTTTTTGAAGGTAGCATTATCAGAACAGATGCGACGGAGGCGAAGGAACTGAGAGAATGGGATGGAGTCCTTACAGGAAGCGGGGTGTGAGGAGCTGTAGTCGAGGTAGCTGTGGGAGTCGGTGGGTTTGTAATGGATATTGCTGGACAGTCTATCACCAGAGATTGAGACAGAGAGGTCAAGGAAGGGAAGGGAAGAGTCAGAGATGGACCACGTGAAAATGATGGAGGGGTGGAGATTGGAAGCAAAATTAATAAATTTTTCCAAGTCCCGACGAGAGCATGAAGCAGCACCGAAGTAATCATCGATGTACCGGAGAAAGGTGCACACCCCGGGGCCATCCACCCAGGTGACTCTGGGAATGTCCGGCCCATCTGAATCCCCTCTTCCTGTGACCTCAGCAGCTCCAGCTCCACAGGCCGAGGAGGGTACCACTGCCGCACAGCAGGACCCCGGAGGTAGGTCTCGGCCTTCCAGAGGGCACCCATCAAGGCCATCACAGACTCAGTCAGCAGGCTGCCTCCACCTCCACTCTGGATGTCCAGATAGCACTAAGACGCAGCGGCAAGGTTAGGATGGTTAAGAAGATGTAACTCTTTTGAGCACATACAAATAAACTAAATGAACAAAATCAGGGATAAAGTAAACGGCAGCCCCTTAAGGGGAAACTGCAAAACCATAGACAAAATGTAAAGGAAGCTTATGAACATTAAATCAAAATGTGACTAAAGGGGTCAATAAAACACCCCAGTCACTGCGGTGCCCACCGAGCACGGGAAGCCTTGACGGTACCAGCAGACACCGTGTGCTCCCTCTCCAGGAACACCCGGCTGCGAACAAAGCCGTGGAAGAGGGGCAGACAGTCTAGCCGGATGACACCCTCGATCGTCCGCTGCCTGGACCTGTTAATGGCCAACTTGGTCAGGATAATGAGAGAACAGTTATTGACCATGGATGGGCACTTGTAAAAATTCTTTCCTGGAATGTGGGCATCACTGTCAAGGACCGCTTATCCAAGTGGCTTGTTAGACCATTTCAGAGGCCAGTTAAGAATCAAGCACCTTACTGTAGATTGGGAGTCATGTGTAGGCAAGACCAGTTTAGGATGGCAGATTTCCTTCTCTAGGGGGGATTAGAAAACAAGATGGGTTTTTGTGATATGGTCACTGTTACCCAGCTCTATTAATTGAATTAAATTCCACCAGCTGCCAAGGTGCAATTTGAACCCATGTTCAGAGAATTAACCTGGCCTTCTGGATTACTAGTCCAGTGACATTACCACGACATCACTGTCTCCCCTAAATGTTGGATCAGTTGTGAAGTTGTAAGTTTGTCTGAAGGTGCAGAAAGTGTCACGTTGATGTAATTAAACTGGATGAAACAGGGATATCTAAGCGAATGTCTTAAAGTCCTGTAAGACAGAAAGGATAGATGAATACAGCACAGAAGGAGGCCATTAGACTCAACAGGTCCACGCTCACTCTTTCAAATTTGGACTAACACCCCTGCTCTTTCTCAAGAAATCCTTTCCCTTTCAATAATTAATCTAATTCCTTCAGAAGAATAGGAAGCTGATGGTAACCAGTTCAAAATCATCAAACATTGCAATAAGCATGTTTCACACAAGGTTAACTGGCAATTTCTAAAATATTTTTGTGTGTGCAAATGAATATAATTTAAATGTTTCAGTCCTAAATCAGTACATGATATACCCCACACACCTCACTGTAACACTCTGATATATTCCACACCCCTCACTGTAACACTCTGATATAGTCTACACCCCTCACTGTAACACTCTGATATACCCCACATCCCACACTGTAACAATCTAATACATCCCACACCCCTCACTGTAACACTCTGACATACCCCACACCCCTCACTGTAACACTCTGACATACCCCACACCCCTCACTGTAACACTCTGATATACCCCACACAACTCACTGTAACACTCTGACATACCCCACACCCCTCACTGTAACACTCTGATATACCCCACACAACTCACTGTAACACTCTGATATACCCCACACCCCTCACTGTAACACTCTGATATATACCACACCCTTCATTGTAAAACTCTGATATACCCCACTCCCCTCACTGTAACACTCTGATATACCCCACATCCCACACTGTAACACTCTAATATATCCCACACGACTCACTGTAACACTCTGATATACCCCACACCCCTCACTGTAACACTCTGATATACCCCACCCCTTCACTGTAACACTCTGATATACCCCACACACCTCACTGTAACACTCTGATTTATCCCACACCCCTCACTGTAACACTCTGGTATACCCCACACCCCTCACGGTGACACACTGATATACCCCACCACTCCACACTGTAACACTCTGATATACCCCACGCCTTTCACTGTAAAATTGTGATATACCCCACACCCCTCACCGACACTCTCTAATATACCCCACACCTCTCACTGCAGCACGTTGATATATCCCACACCCCTTACTGTGACGCTCAAATATACCCCACACCACTCAATGCAGCACTCTGATATACACCACACGCCTCACTGTAACTTTCTGATATACCCCACACCCCATATTATAACACTGGTATATTCCACACCCATCGCTGTAACACTGTGATATACCCCGCACTCCTCACTGTAACAGTCTGATATACGCCACACCCCTCGCTGTAACACTCTGATATAACTCACACCCCTCATTGTAACACTCTGATATACCCAACACCCCTCAATGTAACACACTGATATACCCAACACCCCTCATTGTAAAACTCTGATATACCCCACACCCCTCACTGTAACACTCTGATATACCACACAACCCTCACTGTAACACTGATATATCCCATACCCCTCACTGTAACACTGATATATCCCACACCCCTCACTGTAACACTCTGATATATCCTACACCCCTCACTGTCACACTCTGATATACCCCACACCCCTCACTGTAACACTTTCATATACCCCACACCACTCACTGTAACACTATGATATACCCGACACCCATTACTGCAACACTCTGATATACCCCACACCCCTCACTGTAACATTCTGATATATCTGAAAACCCTCATTGTAACACTCTGATATACCCCACACCCCTCACTGTAACACTCTGATATACCCCACACCCCTCACTGTAACATTAAGATATACCTTAAATCCCTCACTGTAACACTATGATATACCCCACACCCCTCACTGTAACACACTGTTATACCCCAAAACCCTCACCGTCACTCTCTAATATACCCCACACCTCTCACTGCAGCACGTTGATATATCCCACACCCCTTACTGTGACGCTCAAATATACCCCACACCACTCAATGCAGCACTCTGATATACACCACACGCCTCACTGTAACTTTCTGATATACCCCACACCCCATATTATAACACTGATATATTCCACACCCATCACTGTAACACTGTGATATACCCCACACTCCTCACTGTAACAGTCTGATATACGCCACACCCCTCGCTGTAACACTCTGATATAACTCACACCCATCATTGTAACACTCTGATATACCCAACACCCCTCAATGTAACACACTGATATACCCAACACCCCTCACTGTAAAACTCTGATATACCCCACACCCCTCACTGTAACACTCTGATATACCACACAACCCTCACTGTAACACTGATATATCCCATACCCCTCACTGTAACACTGATATATCCCACACCCCTCACTGTAACACTCTGATATACCCTACACCCCTCACTGTAACACTCTGATATATCCCATACACCTCACTATAACACTCTGATATACCCTACACTCCTCACTGTAACACTCTGATATAACCCACACCCCTCACTGCAACACCCTGATAAACAATGCACCCCTCACTGTAACACTTATATATCCCACAACCCTCACTGTAACACTCTGATATACCCTACACCCCTCACTGTAACACTCTGATATATCCCATACACCTCACTGTAACACTCTGATATACCCTACACCCCTCACTGTAACACTCTGATATAACCCACACCCCTCACTGCAACACTCTGATAAACAATACACCCCTCACTGTAACACTCTGTTTTACCCCACAACCCTCATCGTCACACTCTAATATAGCCCACACCTCTCAATGCAGCACTTTGATATATCCCACACCCCTCACTGTAACACGCTGATATACCCTACAACCCTCAATCTAACACTTTGATGTATCCCACATGCCTCACTGTAACACTCTGATATACCCCACACCCCTCACTGTAACACTGATATATACCACACACCTCACTGTAACACTCTGATATACCCTACACACCTCACTGTAACACTCTGATATACCCCACACCCCTCACTGTAATACTGATATACCCCACACCCCTCACTGTAACACTCTGATATAACCCACAACACTCACTGTAACACTCTGATATATCCCACACCCCTCACTGTAACACTCTGATATACCCCACAGCCTGCATTGTAACACTGATATAATCTACACCCCTCACTGTAACACTGTGAAATACCCCACTCTCCTCACTGTAACTCTGATATACCCCACACCCCTCACTGTAACACTGATATATCCCACACCCCTCACTGTAACACTGCTTTATCCCACACCCCTCACTGTAACACTCTGATATACCCCACACGCCTCACTGTAACACTGATATATCCCACACCCCTCACTGTAACACTGTGATATACTCCACACCCTTCACTGTAACACACTGATATACGCCACACCCCTCACTATAACACTGATATATCCCACATCCCTCACTGTAACACCCTGATATACCAAGCAACCCTCACTGTAACACTCTGATATGCACCGCACCCCTCACTGTAACACTGATATATCCCACACCCCTCACTGTAACACTCTGATATACCCTACCCCCCTCACTGTAACACTCTGATATCCCTCACACGCCTCACTGTAACACTGATATATCCCACACCCCTCAATGTAACACTCTGATATACAATACACCCCTCACTGTAACACTCTGATATACCCCACACCCCTCACTGTAACACTGATATATCCCACACCCCTCACTGTAACACTGATATATCCAACACCACTCACTGTAACACTCTGATATACCCCACACGCCTCACGGTAACACTGATATATCCCACATCCCTCACTGTAGCACCTTGATATACGCAGCAAAGCTCACTGTAATACTGTGATGTTCACCACACCCCTCACTGTAACACTGATATATCCCACACCCCTCACTGTAACACTCTGATATACCCTACACCCCTCACTGTAACACTCTGATATACCCCACACGCCTCACTGTAACACTGATATATCCCACACCCCTCACTGTAACACTCTGATATACACTACACCCCTCACTGTAACTCTCTGATATACCCCAAACGCCTCACTGTAACACTGATATATCCCACACCCCTCACTGTAACACTCTGATATACCATACACCCCTCACTGTAACACTCTGATATACCCCACACCCCTCACTGTAACACATTGATATACCCCACACCCCTCACTGTAACAATCTGATATACCCCACACCCCTCACTGTAACACTGATATACACCACACCCCTCACTGTAACACTCTGATATACCCCACAACCGTCACTGTAACACTCTGATATACCCCACACCCCTCACTGTAACACTCTGATATACCCCACACCCCTCCCTGTAACACTGTGATAAAAACCAACACCCCTCACTGTAACACTCTGATATACTCTACACCCCTTACAGGAACACTCTGATATATCCCACACGCCTCAATGTAACACTCTGATATAACCCACACCCCTCACTGTAACACTGATATATACCACACACCTCGCTGTAACACCCTGATATACCCAGCAACCCTCACTGTAGCACTCTGATATACACCGCACCCCTCACTGTAACACTGATATATCCCACACCCCTCACTGTAACACTCTGATATACCCTACACGCATCACTGTAACACTCCGATATACCCCACACCCCTCACTGTAACACTCTGATATAACCCACACCCCTCACTGCAACACTCTGATAAACACTACACCCCTCACTGTAACATTCAGATATACCTCACATCCCTCACTGTAACACTCTGTAATACCCCACAACCATCATTGTCACACTCTAATATACCCCACACCTCTCATTGCAGCACTTTGATATATCCCACACCCCTCACTGTGACACTCTGATATATCCCACACCCCTCACTGTAACACTCTGATATACCCCACACCCCTCACTGTAAAACTCTGATATACCCCACACCCCTCATTGTAACACTTTGATATACCCCACACCCCTCACTGTATCATTCTGATATACCCAACATCCCTCACTGTAACACTCTGATATATCCCACACCCCTCACTGTAACACTTTGATATACCCCACACCCTTCACTGTAACACTGATATATCCCACATCCCTCACTGTAACACACTGATATAGCCAACAACCCTCACTGTAACACTCTGATATACCCCACACCCCTCACTGTAACACTGATATATCCCACACCCCTCACTGTAACACTCTGATATACCCCACACGCCTAACTGTAACACTCTGATATAACCCACATCCTTCACTGTAACACACTGATATACCCCACACCCCTCACTGTAACACTGATATATTCCACATTCCTCACTGTAACACTCTCATATACCATACACCCCTCACTGAAACACTCTGATATACCCCACACCCCTCACTGTAACACATTGATATACCCCACAACCCTCACTGTAACACTGATATACACCACACCCCTCACTGTAACACTCTGATATACCCCACAACCCTCACTGTAACACTCTGATATACCCCACACCCCTCACTGTAACACTCTGATATACCCCACACCCCTCCCTGTAACACAGTGATAAAAACCAACACCCCTCACTGTAACACTCTGACATAGTCTACACCCCTTACTGTAACACTCTGATATATCCCACACGCCTCAATGTAACACTCTGATATAACCCACACCCCTCACTGTAACACTGATATATACCACACACCTCGCTGTAACACTCTGATATTCCCGACACAGATCACTGTAACACTCTGATATACCCCACACCCTTCACTGTAACACTCTGATATACCCCACACCCCTCACTGTAACATTCAGATATACCTCACACCCCTCACTGTGACACTCTGATATACCCCACACCCCTCATTGTAACGCTTTGATATACCCCACACCCCTCACTGTAACATTCTGATATACCCAACATCCCTCACTGTAACACTCTGATATATCCCACACACCTCACTGTAACACTTTGATATGCCCCACACCCTTCACTGTAACACGGATATATCCCACATCCCTCACTGTAACACCCTGATATAGCCAACAACCCTCACTGTAACACTCTGATATACCCTACACCCCTCACTGTAACACTGATATATCCCACACCCCTCACTGTAACACTCTGATATACCCCACACGCCTAACTGTAACACTCTGATATAACCCACATCCTTCACTGTAACACACTGATATACCCCACACCCCTCACTGTAACACTGATATATTCCACATCCCTCACTGTAACACTCTGATATACCCCACACCACTCACTGTAACACTCTCATATACCCCACACCACTCACTGTAACACTATGATATACCCGACACCCATTACTGCAACACGCTGATATACCCCACACCCCTCACTGTAACATTCTGATATATCTGAAAACCCTCATTGTAACACTCTGATATACCCCACACCCCTCACTGTAACACTCTGATATACCCCACACCCCTCACTGTAACATTAAGATATACCTTAAATCCCTCACTGTAACACTCTGATATACCCCACACCACTCACTGTAACACTCTCATATACCCCACACCACTCACTGTAACACTATGATATACCCGACACCCATTACTGCAACACTCTGATATACCCCACACCCCTCACTGTAACATTCTGATATATCTGAAAACCCTCATTGTAACACTCTGATATACCCCACACCCCTCACTGTAACACTTTGATATACCCCACACGCCTCACTGTAACATTAAGATATACCTTAAATCCCTCACTGTAACACTATGATATACCCCACACCCCTCACTGTAACACACTGTTATACCCCAAAACCCTCACCGTCACTCTCTAATATACCCCACACCTCTCACTGCAGCACGTTGATATATCCCACACCCCTTACTGTGACGCTCAAATATACCCCACACCACTCAATGCAGCACTCTGATATACACCACACGCCTCACTGTAACTTTCTGATATACCCCACACCCCATATTATAACACTGATATATTCCACACCCATCACTGTAACACTGTGATATACCCCGCACTCCTCACTGTAACAGTCTGATATACGCCACACCCCTCGTTGTAACACTCTGATATAACTCACACCCCTCATTGTAACACTCTGATATACCCAACACCCCTCAATGTAACACACTGATATACCCAACACCCCACACTTTAAAACTCTGATATACCCCACACCCCTCACTGTTACACTCTGATATACCACACAACCCTCACTGTAACACTGATATATCCCATACCCCTCACTGTAACACTGATATATCCCACACCCCTCACTGTAACACTCTGATATACACTACACCCCTCACTGTAACTCTCTGATATACCCCAAACGCCTCACTGTAACACTGATATATCCCACACCCCTCACTGTAACACTCTGATATACCATACACCCCTCACTGTAACACTCTGATATACCCCACACCCCTCACTGTAACACATTGATATACCCCACACCCCTCACTGTAACAATCTGATATACCCCACACCCCTCACTGTAACACTGATATACACCACACCCCTCACTGTAACACTCTGATATACCCCACAACCGTCACTGTAACACTCTGATATACCCCACACCCCTCACTGTAACACTCTGATATACCCCACACCCCTCCCTGTAACACTGTGATAAAAACCAACACCCCTCACTGTAACACTCTGATATACTCTACACCCCTTGCAGGAACACTCTGATATATCCCACACGCCTCAATGTAACACTCTGATATAACCCACACCCCTCACTGTAACACTGATATATACCACACACCTCGCTGTAACACCCTGATATACCCAGCAACCCTCACTGTAGCACTCTGATATACACCGCACCCCTCACTGTAACACTGATATATCCCACACCCCTCACTGTAACACTCTGATATACCCTACACGCATCACTGTAACACTCCGATATACCCCACACCCCTCACTGTAACACTCTGATATAACCCACACCCCTCACTGCAACACTCTGATAAACACTACACCCCTCACTGTAACATTCAGATATACCTCACATCCCTCACTGTAACACTCTGTAATACCCCACAACCATCATTGTCACACTCTAATATACCCCACACCTCTCATTGCAGCACTTTGATATATCCCACACCCCTCACTGTGACACTCTGATATATCCCACACCCCTCACTGTAACACTCTGATATACCCCACACCCCTCACTGTAAAACTCTGATATACCCCACACCCCTCATTGTAACACTTTGATATACCCCACACCCCTCACTGTATCATTCTGATATATCCCACACCCCTCACTGTAACACTTTGATATACCCCACACCCTTCACTGTAACACTGATATATCCCACATCCCTCACTGTAACACACTGATATAGCCAACAACCCTCACTGTAACACTCTGATATACCCCACACCCCTCACTGTAACACTGATATATCCCACACCCCTCACTGTAACACTCTGATATACCCCACACGCCTAACTGTAACACTCTGATATAACCCACATCCTTCACTGTAACACACTGATATACCCCACACCCCTCACTGTAACACTGATATATTCCACATTCCTCACTGTAACACTCTCATATACCATACACCCCTCACTGAAACACTCTGATATACCCCACACCCCTCACTGTAACACATTGATATACCCCACACCCCTCACTGTAACACTGATATACACCACACCCCTCACTGTAACACTCTGATATACCCCACAACCCTCACTGTAACACTCTGATATACCCCACACCCCTCACTGTAACACTCTGATATACCCCACACACCTCCCTGTAACACAGTGATAAAAACCAACACCCCTCACTGTAACACTCTGACATAGTCTACACCCCTTACTGTAGCACTCTGATATATCCCACACGCCTCAATGTAACACTCTGATATAACCCACACCCCTCACTGTAACACTGATATATACCACACACCTCGCTGTAACACTCTGATATTCCCGACACAGATCACTGTAACACTCTGATATACCCCACACCCTTCACTGTAACACTCTGATATACCCCACACCCCTCACTGTAACATTCAGATATACCTCACACCCCTCACTGTGACACTCTGATATACCCCACACCCCTCATTGTAACGCTTTGATATACCCCACACCCCTCACTGTAACATTCTGATATACCCAACATCCCTCACTGTAACACTCTGATATATCCCACACACCTCACTGTAACACTTTGATATGCCCCACACCCTTCACTGTAACACGGATATATCCCACATCCCTCACTGTAACACCCTGATATAGCCAACAACCCTCACTGTAACACTCTGATATACCCTACACCCCTCACTGTAACACTGATATATCCCACACCCCTCACTGTAACACTCTGATATACCCCACACGCCTAACTGTAACACTCTGATATAACCCACATCCTTCACTGTAACACACTGATATACCCCACACCCCTCACTGTAACACTGATATATTCCACATCCCTCACTGTAACACTCTGATATACGCCACAGCCCTCACTGTAACATTAAGATATACCTTAAATCCCTCACTGTAACACTCTGATATACCCCACACCACTCACTGTAACACTCTCATATACCCCACACCACTCACTGTAACACTATGATATACCCGACACCCATTACTGCAACACGCTGATATATCCCACACCCCTCACTGTAACATTCTGATATATCTGAAAACCCTCATTGTAACACTCTGATATACCCCACACCCCTCACTGTAACACTCTGATATACCCCACACCCCTCACTGTAACATTAAGATATACCTTAAATCCCTCACTGTAACACTCTGATATACCCCACACCACTCACTGTAACACTCTCATATACCCCACACCACTCACTGTAACACTATGATATACCCGACACCCATTACTGCAACACTCTGATATACCCCACACCCCTCACTGTAACATTCTGATATATCTGAAAACCCTCATTGTAACACTCTGATATACCCCACACCCCTCACTGTAACACTCTGATATACCCCACACCCCTCACTGTAACATTAAGATATACCTTAAATCCCTCACTGTAACACTATGATATACCCCACACCCCTCACTGTAACACACTGTTATACCCCAAAACCCTCACCGTCACTCTCTAATATACCCCACACCTCTCACTGCAGCACGTTGATATATCCCACACCCCTTACTGTGACGCTCAAATATACCCCACACCACTCAATGCAGCACTCTGATATACACCACACGCCTCACTGTAACTTTCTGATATACCCCACACCCCATATTATAACACTGATATATTCCACACCCATCACTGTAACACTGTGATATACCCCGCACTCCTCACTGTAACAGTCTGATATACGCCACACCCCTCGTTGTAACACTCTGATATAACTCACACCCCTCATTGTAACACTCTGATATACCCAACACCCCTCAATGTAACACACTGATATACCCAACACCCCACACTGTAAAACTCTGATATACCCCACACCCCTCACTGTTACACTCTGATATACCACACAACCCTCACTGTAACACTGATATATCCCATACCCCTCACTGTAACACTGATATATCCCACACCCCTCACTGTAACACTCTGATATACCCTACACCCCTCACTGTAACACTCTGATATATCCCATACACCTCACTGTAACACTCTGATATACCCTACACCCCTCACTGTAACACTCTGATATAACCCACACCCCTCACTGCAACACCCTGATAAACAATGCACCCCTCACTGTAACACTTATATATCCCACAACCCTCACTGTAACACTCTGATATATCCCATACACCTCACTGTAACACTCTGATATACCCTACACCCCTCACTGTAACACTCTGATATAACCCACACCCCTCACTGCAACACTCTGATAAACAATACACCCCTCACTGTAACACTCTGTTTTACCCCACAACCCTCATCGTCACACTCTAATATAGCCCACACCTCTCAATGCAGCACTTTGATATATCCCACACCCCTCACTGTAACACGCTGATATACCCTACAACCCTCAATCTAACACTTTGATATATCCCACACGCCTCACTGTAACACTGATATATACCACACACCTCACTGTAACACTCTGATATACCCTACACCCCTCGCTGTAGCACTCTGATATACCCCACAACCCTCATTGTAACACTCTGATATACCCAACACCCCTCACTGTAACACTCTGATATACCCAACACCCCTCACTGTAACACTCTGATATACCCCACAACCCTCACTGTAACACTGATATATCCCATACTCCTCACTGTAACACATATATATCCCACACCCCACACTGTAACACTCTGATTTACCCTACACCCCTCACTGTAACACTCTGATATATCCCACATGCCTCACTGTAACACTCTGATATACCCCACACCCCTCACTGTAACACTGATATATCCCACACACCTCACTGTAACACTCTGATATACCCAACACCACTCACTGTAACACTTTGATATACCCCACACCCCTCACTGTAACTCTCTGATATAACCCACACCCCTCACTGCAACACTCTGATAAACACTACACCCCTCACTGTAACACTCTGATATACCCCACACCCCTCACTGTAAAACTCTGATATACCCCACATCCCTCACTGTAACACTCTGATATACCCCACACCCCTCACTGTAACATTCAGATATACCTCACATCCCTCACTGTAACACTCTGTTATACCCAACAACCCTCACTGTAACACTCTGATATATCCCACATGCCTCACTGTAACACTCTGATATACCCCACACCCCTCACTGTAACACTGATATATCCCACACACCTCACTGTAACACTCTGATATACCGTACACCACTCACTGTAACACTTTGATATACCCCACACCCCTCACTGTAACATTCTGATATATCTGAAAACCCTCATTGTAACACTCTGATATACCCCACACCCTTCACTGTAACACTCTGATATACCCCACACCCCTCACTGTAACATTAAGATATACCTTAAATCCCTCACTGTAACACTATGATATACCCCACACCCCTCACTGTAACACACTGTTATACCCCAAAACCCTCACCGTCACTCTCTAATATACCCCACACCTCTCACTGCAGCACGTTGATATATCCCACACCCCTTACTGTGACGCTCAAATATACCCCACACCACTCAATGCAGCACTCTGATATACACCACACGCCTCACTGTAACTTTCTGATATAACCCACACCCCATATTATAACACTGATATATTCCACACCCATCACTGTAACACTTTGATATACCCCGCACTCCTCACTGTAACAGTCTGATATACGCCACACCCCTCGCTGTAACACTCTGATATAACTCACACCCCTCATTGTAACACTCTGATATACCCAACACCCCTCAATGTAACACACTGATATACCCAACACCCCTCACTGTAAAACACTGATATACCCCACACCCCTCACTGTAACACTCTGATATACCCCACCACCCTCACTGTAACACTGATATATCCCACACCCCTCACTGTAACACTGATATATCCCACACCCCTCACTGTAACACTCTGATATACCCCAAATCCCTCACTGTAACACTCTGATATATCCCATACACCTCACTGTAACACTCTGATATACCCTACACCCCTCACTGTAACACTCTGATATAACCCACACCCCTCACTGCAACACTCTGATAAACAATACACCCCTCACTGTAACACTCTGTTTTACCCCACAACCCTCATCGTCACACTCTAATATAGCCCACACCTCTCAATGCAGCACTTTGATATATCCCACACCCCTCACTGTAACACGCTGATATACCCTACAACCCTCAATCTAACACTTTGATATATCCCACACGCCTCACTGTAACACTCTGATATACCCCACACCCCTCACTGTAACACTGATATATACCACACACCTCACTGTAACACTCTGATATACCCTACACCCCTCACTGTAACACTCTGATATACCCCACAACCCTCACTGTAACACTCTGATATATCCCACACCCCTCACTGTAACACTCTGATATACCCCACAGCCTGCATTGTAACACTGATATAATCTACACCCCTCACTGTAACACTGTGAAATACCCCACACCCCTCACTGTAACACTGATATATACCACACACCTCACTGTAACACTCTGATATACCCTACACCCCTCGCTGTAGCACTCTGACATACCCCACAACCCTCATTGTAACACTCTGATATACCCAACACCCCTCACTGTAACACTCTGATATACCCAACACCCCTCACTGTAACACTCTGATATACCCCACAACCCTCACTGTAACACTGATATATCCCATACTCCTCACTGTAACACATATATATCCCACACCCCACACTGTAACACTCTGATATACCCCACACCCCTCACTGTAACACTGATATATCCCACACACCTCACTGTAACACTCTGATATACCCTACACCACTCACTGTAACACTTTGATATACCCCACACCCCTCACTGTGACACTCTGATGTAACCCACACCCCTCACTGCAACACTCTGATAAACACTACACCCCTCACTGTAACACTCTGATATACCCCACACCCCTCACTGTAAAACTCTGATATACCCCACATCCCTCACTGTAACACTCTGATATACCCCACACCCCTCACTGTAACATTCAGATATACCTCACATCCCTCACTGTAACACTCTGTTATACCCAACAACCCTCACTGTAACACTCTGATATATCCCACATGCCTCACTGTAACACTCTGATATACCCCACACCCCTCACTGTAACACTGATATATCCCACACACCTCACTGTAACACTCTGATATACCGTACACCACTCACTGTAACACTCTGATATACCCCACACCCCTCACTGTAACACTGATATATACCACACACCTCACTGTAACACTCTGATATACCCTACACCCCTCACTGTAACACTCTGATATACCCCACACCCCTCACTGTAATACTGATATACCCCACACCCCTCACTGTAACACTCTGATATAACCCACAACCCTCACTGTAACACTCTGATATATCCCACACCCCTCACTGTAACACTCTGATATACCCCACAGCCTGCATTGTAACACTGATATAATCTACACCCCTCACTGTAACACTGTGAAATACCCCACACCCCTCACTGTAACACTGATATATACCACACACCTCACTGTAACACTCTGATATACCCTACACCCCTCGCTGTAGCACTCTGACATACCCCACAACCCTCATTGTAACACTCTGATATACCCAACACCCCTCACTGTAACACTCTGATATACCCAACACCCCTCACTGTAACACTCTGATATACCCCACAACCCTCACTGTAACACTGATATATCCCATACTCCTCACTGTAACACATATATATCCCACACTCCACACTGTAACACTCTGATATACCCCACACCCCTCACTGTAACACTGATATATCCCACACACCTCACTGTAACACTCTGATATACCCTACACCACTCACTGTAACACTTTGATATACCCCACACCCCTCACTGTAACACTCTGATATAACCCACACCCCTCACTGCAACACTCTGATAAACACTACACCCCTCACTGTAACACTCTGATATACCCCACACCCCTCACTGTAAAACTCTGATATACCCCACATCCCTCACTGTAACACTCTGATATACCCCACACCCCTCACTGTAACATTCAGATATACCTCACATCCCTCACTGTAACACTCTGTTATACCCAACAACCCTCACTGTAACACTCTGATATATCCCACATGCCTCATTGTAACACTCTGATATACCCCGCACCCCTCACTGTAACACTGATATATCCCACACACCTCACTGTAACACTCTGATATACCGTACACCACTCACTGAAACACTCTGATATACCCCACACCCCTCACTGTAACACTGATATATACCACACACCTCACTGTAACACTCTGATATACCCTACACCCCTCACTGTAACACTCTGATATACCCCACACCCCTCACTGTAATACTGATATACCCCACACCCCTCACTGTAACACTCTGATATAACCCACAACCCTCACTGTAACACTCTGATATATCCCACACCCCTCACTGTAACACTCTGATATACCCCACAGCCTGCATTGTAACACTGATATAATCTACACCCCTCACTGTAACACTGTGAAATACCCCACACCCCTCACTGTAACACTGATATATACCACACACCTCACTGTAACACTCTGATATACCCTACACCCCTCGCTGTAGCACTCTGACATACCCCACAACCCTCATTGTAACACTCTGATATACCCAACACCCCTCACTGTAACACTCTGATATACCCAACACCCCTCACTGTAACACTCTGATATACCCCACAACCCTCACTGTAACACTGATATATCCCATACTCCTCACTGTAACACATATATATCCCACACTCCACACTGTAACACTCTGATATACCCCACACCCCTCACTGTAACACTGATATATCCCACACACCTCACTGTAACACTCTGATATACCCTACACCACTCACTGTAACACTTTGATATACCCCACACCCCTCACTGTAACACTCTGATATAACCCACACCCCTCACTGCAACACTCTGATAAACACTACACCCCTCACTGTAACACTCTGATATACCCCACACCCCTCACTGTAAAACTCTGATATACCCCACATCCCTCACTGTAACACTCTGATATACCCCACACCCCTCACTGTAACATTCAGATATACCTCACATCCCTCACTGTAACACTCTGTTATACCCAACAACCCTCACTGTAACACTCTGATATATCCCACATGCCTCACTGTAACACTCTGATATACCCCACACCTGCACTGTAACACTGATATATCCCACACACCTCACTGTAACACTTTGATATACCCCACACCCCTCACTGTAACATTCTGATATATCTGAAAACCCTCATTGTAACACTCTGATATACCCCACACCCCTCACTGTAACACTCTGATATACCCCACACCCCTCACTGTAACATTAAGATATACCTTAAATCCCTCACTGTAACACTATGATATACCCCACACCCCTCACTGTAACACACTGTTATACCCCAAAACCCTCACCGTCACTCTCTAATATACCCCAAACCTCTCACTGCAGCACGTTGATATATCCCACACCCCTTACTGTGACGCTCAAATATACCCCACACCACTCAATGCAGCACTCTGATATACACCACACGCCTCACTGTAACTTTCTGATATACCCCACACCCCATATTATAACACTGATATATTCCACACCCATCACTGTAACACTTTGATATACCCCGCACTCCTCACTGTAACAGTCTGATATACGCCACACCCCTCGCTGTAACACTCTGATATAACTCACACCCCTCATTGTAACACTCTGATATACCCAACACCCCTCAATGTAACACACTGATATACCCAACACCCCTCACTGTAAAACTCTGATATACCCCACACCTCTCAATGTAACACTCTGATATACCACACAACCCTCACTGTAACACTGATATATCCCATACCCCTCACTGTAACACTGATATATCCCACACCCCTCACTGTAACACTCTGATATACCCTACACCCCTCACTGTAACACTCTGATATATCCCATACACCTCACTGTAACACTCTGATATACCCTACACCCCTCACTGTAACACTCTGATATAACCCACACCCCTCACTGCAACACCCTGATAAACAATGCACCCCTCACTGTAACACTTATATATCCCACAACCCTCACTGTAACACTCTGATATACCCTACACCCCTCACTCTAACACTCTGATATATCCCATACACCTCACTGTAACACTCTGATATACCCTACACCCCTCACTGTAACACTCTGATATAACCCACACCCCTCACTGCAACACTCTGATAAACAATACACCCCTCACTGTAACACTCTGTTTTACCCCACAACCCTCATCGTCACACTCTAATATAGCCCACACCTCTCAATGCAGCACTTTGATATATCCCACACCCCTCACTGTAACACGCTGATATACCCTACAACCCTCAATCTAACACTTTGATGTATCCCACACGCCTCACTGTAACACTCTGATATACTCCACACCCCTCACTTTAACACTGATATATACCACACACCTCACTGTAACACTCTGATATACCCTACACCCCTCACTGTAACACTCTGAGATACCCCACACCCCTCACTGTAATACTGATATACCCCACACCCCTCACTGTAACACTCTGATATAACCCACAACACTCACTGTAACACTCTGATATATCCCACACCCCTCACTGTAACACGCTGATATACCCCACAGCCTGCATTGTAACACTGATTTAATCTACACCCCTCACTGTAACACTGTGAAATACCCCACTCTCCTCACTGTAACACTCTGATATACCCCACACCCCTCACTGTAACACTGATATATCCCACACCCCTCACTGTAACACTGCTTTATCCCACACCCCTCACTGTAACACTCTGATATACCCCACACGCCTCACTGTAACACTGATATATCCCACACCCCTCACTGTAACACTGTGATATACTCCACACCCTTCACTGTAACACACTGATATACGCCACACCCCTCACTGTAACACTGATATATCCCACATCCCTCACTGTAACACCCTGATATACCCAGCAACCCTCACTGTAACACTCTGATATGCACCACACCCCTCACTGTAACACTCTGATATACCCTACCCCCCTCACTGTAACACTCTGATATCCCCCACACGCCTCACTGTAACACTGATATATCCCACACCCCTCACTGTAACACTCTGATATACAATACACCCCTCACTGTAACACTCTGATATACCCCACACCCCTCACTGTAACACTGATATATCCCACACCCCTCACTGTAACACTGATATATCCAACACCATTCACTGTAACACTCTGATATACCCCACACGCCTCACGGTAACACTGATATATCCCACATCCCTCACTGTAGCACCTTGATATATGCAGCAAACCTCACTGTAATACTGTGATATTCACCACACCCCTCACTGTAACACTGATATATCGCACACCCCTCACTGTAACACTCTGATATACCCTACACCCCTCACTGTAACACTCTGATATACCCCACACGCCTCACTGGAACACTGATATATCCCACACCCCTCACTGTAACACTCTGATATACACTACACCCCTCACTGTAACTCTCTGATATACCCCAAACGCCTCACTGTAACACTGATATATCCCACACCCCTCACTGTAACACTCTGATATACCCCACACCCCTCACTGTAACACATTGATATACCCCACACCCCTCACTGTAACAATCTGATATACCCCACACCCCTCACTGTAACACTGATATACACCACACCCCTCACTGTAACACTCTGATATACCCCACAACCGTCACTGTAACACTCTGATATACCCCACACCCCTCAGTGTATCACTCTGATATACCCTACACCCCTCACTGTAACACTCTGATATACCCCACACGCCTCACTGTAACACTGATATATCCCACGCCCATCACTGTAACACTCTGATATACCCCACACTCTTAACTGCAGCACACTGATATACCCCACACCCCTCAATGTAACACTGATATATCCCACATCCCTTACTGTAGCACCCTGATATACGCAGCAAACCTCACTGTAACACTCTGATATACACTACACCCCTCACTGTAACGCTCTGATATACCCCACAACCCTCACTTTAACACCCTGATATATCCCACACCCCTCACTGTAACACTCTGCTATACCCCACACCCTGCATTGTAACACTGATGTAATCCACACCCCTCACTGTATCACTGTGATATACCCAACTCTCCTCACTGTAACACTCTGAAATACCCAACAACCCTCACTGTTACACAATGATATACCCAACACCCCTCACTGTAACACTGATATATCCCACACCCCTCACTGTAAAACTCTGATATATCCCACACCCCTCACTGTAACACTCATATATCCCACACCCTTCACTGTAACACTCTGATACAAACTACACCCCTCACTGTTACAGTCTGATATATCCCACAATCCTCACTGTAACAGTCTGATATACCCTACATCCCTCACAGTAACACTCTGATATACCCCACACCCCTCACTGTAACACTCTGATATAGCCCACACACGTCACTGGAACACTGATATAGCCCACACCCCGCACTGTAACACTCTGATATACCACTCAACCATCACTGTAACACTGTGATATACCCCACACCCCTCACTGTAACACTGTGATATACACCACACCCTGCATTGTAACACTGATATAATCCACACCCCTCACTGTAACACTGTGATATACCCCACTCTCCTCACTGTAACACTCTGATATACCCCACACCCCTCGCCGTAACACTTTGATATACCTCACACCCCTCACTGTAACACTCTGATATACCCTACACCCCTCAGTGTAACACTCTGATATACCCCACACCCCTCACTGTAACACATTGATATACCCCACACCCCTCACTGTAACACTGACATATCCCACACCCCTCACTGTATCACTCTGATATACCCCACACCCCTCATTGTAACAATCTGATACACACCACACCCCTCACTGTAACACTCTGATATATCCCACACTCCTCACTGTAACAGTCTGATATACCCTACACCCATCACAGTAACACTCTGATATATCCAAAACACCACACAGTAACAGTCTGTTATGCTCCACACCACTCAGTTTAACACTGTGATATGCGCCACACCCCTCATGGTAGCATTTTAATATCCCCCACACCCCTCACTGTAACACTCTGATATACCCCACACCCCTCCCTGTAACACTCTGATATACCCCACGCCCCTCAGTGTAACACTGATATACCCCACACCCCTAACTGTAACACTCTGATATACCCCACAACCCTCACTGTAACTCTGTGATATACCCCACACCCTGCATTGTAACACTGATATTAACCACACCCCTCACTGTAACACTGTGATATACCCCTCTCTCCTAACTGTAACACTCTGAAATACCCCACAACCCTCACTGTAACACACTGATATACCCAACACCCCTCACTGTAACACTGATATATCCCACACCCCTCACTGAAACGCTCTGATATATCCCACACCCCTCACTGTAACACTCTGATATACCCCACACCCTGCATTGTAACACTGATATTATCCACACCCCTCACTGTAACACCGTGATATACCCCACTCTCCTCACTGTAACACTCTGAAATACCCCACACCCCTCACTGTAACACACTGTTATACCCAACACCCCTCACTGTAACACTGATATATCCCACACCCCTCACTGTAATACTCTGATATATCCCACACCCCTCACTGTAACACTGATATATCCCACACCCTTCACTGTAAAACTCTGATACACACTACTCCCCTCACTGTAACATTCTGATATATCCCACAATCCTCACTGTAACAGTCTGATATACCCAACACCCCTCACAGTAACACTCTGATATACCCAACACACCATACAGTAACAGTCTGTTATGCCCCACACCACTCAGTTTAACACTGTGATATATGCCACACCCCTCATGGTAGCATTCTAATATCCCCCACACCCCTCACTGTAACACTCTGTTATACCCCACACCCCTCACTGTAACACTCTGATATACCCTACACCCCTCACTGTAACACTCTGATATACCCCACACGCCTCACTGTAACACTGACATATCCCACACCCCTCACTGTAACACTCTGATATACCCCACACTCTTCACTGTAGCACACTGATATATCCCACACCCCTCAATGTAACTCTGATATATCCCACATCCCTTACTGTAGCACCCTGATATACGCAGCAAACCTCACTGTAACACTCTGATATAACCTGCACCCCTCACTGTAACACTCTGATATAGCCCACAACCCTCACTTTAACACCCTGATATACCCCACACCCCTCACTGTGACACTCTGCTATACCCCACACCCTGCATTGTAACACTGATATAATCCACACCCCTCACTGTATCACTGTGATATACCCAACTCTCCTCACTGTAACAATCTGAAATACCCCACACCGCTCACTGTAAAACTCTGATATATCCCACACCCCTCACTGTAACACTCATATATCCCACACCCTTCACTGTAACACTCTGATACACACTACACCCCTCACTGTTACATTCTGATATATCCCACAATCCTCACTGTAACAGTCTGATATACCCTACATCCCTCACAGTAACACTCTGATATACCCCAAGCACCACACAGTAACACTCTCTTATACCCCACACCACTCAGTGTAACACTGTGATATACGCCAAACCCCTCATGGTTGCATTCTAATATCCCCCACACCCCTCACAGTAACACTCTGATATACCCCACACCCCTCACTGTAACACTCTGATATACCCCTCACACCTCACTGGTACACTGATATACCCCCACCCCTCACTGTAACACTCTGATATACCACTCAACCATCACTGTAACACTGTGATATACCCCACTCTCCTCACTGTAACACTCTGATATACCCCACACCCCTCGCCGTAACACATTGATATACCTCACACCCCTCAATCTAACACTCTGGTATTCACCACACCCCTCACTGTGGCAGACTGATGTACCTCACACCCCTCACTGTAACACTCTGATATACCCTACACCCCTCACTGTAACACTCTGATATACCACACACGCCTCACTGTAACACTGATATATCCCACACCCCTCACTGTAACACTCTGATATACCCCACACTCTTAACTGTAGCACACTGATATACCCCACACCCCTCAATGTAACTCTGAAATATCCCACATCCCTTACTGTAGCACCCTGATATACGCAGCAAACCTCACTGTAACACTCTGATATACCCTACACCACTCACTGTAACACTCTGATATACCCCACAACGCTCACTTTAACACCCTGATATTCCCCACACCCCTCACTGTAACACTCTGCTATAGCCCATACCCTGCATTGTAACACTGATATAATCCACACCCCTCACTGTATCTCTGTGATATACCCAACTCTCCTCACTGTAACACTCTGAAATACCCCACAACCCTCACTGTAACACAAAGATATACCCAACACCTCTCACTGTAACACTGATATATCCCACACCCCTCACTGTAAAACTCTGATATATCCCACACCCTTCATTGTAACACTCTGATACAAACTACACACCTCACTGTTACATTCTGATATATCCCACAATCCTCACTGTAACAGTCTGATATACCCTACATCCCTCACAGTAACACTCTGATATACCCGAAGCACCACACTGTAACACTCTGTTATACCCCACACCACTCAGTGTAACACTGTGATATACGCCACACCCCTCATGGTAGCATTCTAATATCCCCCACACCCCTCACAGTAACACTCTGATATACCCCACACCCCTCACTGTAACACTCTGATATACCCCTCACACCTCACTGGTACACTGATATACCCCACACCCCTCACTGTAACACTCTGATATACCACTCAACCATCACTGTAACACTGTGATATACCCCACACCCCTCACTGTAACACTCTGATATACACCACACCCTGCATTGTAACACTGATATAATCCACACCCCTCACTGTAACATTGTGATATACCCCACTCTCCTCACTGTAACACTCTGATATACCCCACACCCCTCGCCGTAACACTTTGATATACCTCACACCCCTCAATCTAACACTCTGGTATACACCACACCCCTCACTGTGGCAGACTGATATACCCCACACCCCTCACTGTAACACATTGATATACCCCACACCCCTCACTGTAACAATCTGATATACCCCACACCCCTCACTGTAACACTGATATACACCACACCCCTCACTGTAACACTCTGATATACCCCACAACCGTCACTGTAACACTCTGATATACCCCACACCCCTCAGTGTATCACTCTGATATACCCTACACTCCTCACTGTAACACTTTGATATACCCCACACGCCTCACTGTAACACTGATATATCCCACGCCCCTCACTGTAACACTCTGATATACCCCACACTCTTAACTGCAGCACACTGATATACCCCACACCCCTCAATGTAACACTGATATATCCCACATCCCTTACTGTAGCACCCTGATATACGCAGCAAACCTCACTGTAACACTCTGATATACACTACACCCCTCACTGTAACGCTCTGATATACCCCACAACCCTCACTTTAACACCCTGATATATCCCACACCCCTCACTGTAACACTCTGCTATACCCCACACCCTGCATTGTAACACTGATGTAATCCACACCCCTCACTGTATCACTGTGATATACCCAACTCTCCTCACTGTAACACTCTGAAATACCCAACAACCCTCACTGTTACACAATGATATACCCAACACCCCTCACTGTAACACTGATATATCCCACACCCCTCACTGTAAAACTCTGATATATCCCACACCCCTCACTGTAACACTCATATATCCCACACCCTTCACTGTAACACTCTGATACAAACTACACCCCTCACTGTTACAGTCTGATATATCCCACAATCCTCACTGTAACAGTCTGATATACCCTACATCCCTCACAGTAACACTCTGATATACCCCACACCCCTCACTGTAACACTCTGATATAGCCCTCACACTTCACTGGTACACTGATATACCCCACACCCCGCACTGTAACACTCTGATATACCACTCAACCATCACTGTAACACTGTGATATACCCCACACCCCTCACTGTAACACTGTGATATACACCACACCCTGCATTGTAACACTGATATAATCCACACCCCTCACTGTAACACTGTGATATACCCCACTCTCCTCACTGTAACACTCTGATATACCCCACACCCCTCGCCGTAACACTTTGATATACCTCACACCCCTCACTGTAACACTCTGATATACCCTACACCCCTCAGTGTAACACTCTGATATACCCCACACCCCTCACTGTAACACATTGATATACCCCACACCCCTCACTGTAACACTGACATATCCCACACCCCTCACTGTATCACTCTGATATACCCCACACCCCTCATTGTAAAACTCATATATCCCACACCCCTCAATGTAACAATCTGATACACACCACACCCCTCACTGTAACACTCTGATATATCCCACACTCCTCACTGTAACAGTCTGATATACCCTACACCCATCACAGTAACACTCTGATATATCCAAAACACCACACAGTAACAGTCTGTTATGCTCCACACCACTCAGTTTAACACTGTGATATGCGCCACACCCCTCATGGTAGCATTTTAATATCCCCCACACCCCTCACTGTAACACTCTGATATACCCCACACCCCTCCCTGTAACACTCTGATATACCCCACGCCCCTCAGTGTAACACTGATATACCCCACACCCCTCACTGTAACACTCTGATATACCCCACAACCCTCACTGTAACTCTGTGATATACCCCACACCCTGCATTGTAACACTGATATTATCCACACCCCTCACTGTAACACTGTGATATACCCCACTCTCCTAACTGTAACACTCTGAAATACCCCACACCCCTCACTGTAACACACTGATATACCCAACACCCCTCACTGTAACACTGATATATCCCACACCCCTCACTGAAACGCTCTGATATATCCCACACCCCTCACTGTAACACTCTGATATACCCCACACCCTGCATTGTAACACTGATATTATCCACACCCCTCACTGTAACACCGTGATATACCCCACTCTCCTCACTGTAACACACTGTTATACCCAACACCCCTCACTGTAACACTGATATATCCCACACCCCTCACTGTAATACTCTGATATATCCCACACCCCTCACTGTAACACTGATATATCCCACACCCTTCACTGTAAAACTCTGATACACACTACTCCCCTCACTGTAACATTCTGATATATCCCACAATCCTCACTGTAACAGTCTGATATACCCAACACCCCTCACAGTAACACTCTGATATACCCAACACACCATACAGTAACAGTCTGTTATGCCCCACACCACTCAGTTTAACACTGTGATATACGCCACACCCCTCATGGTAGCATTCTAATATCCCCCACACCCCTCACTGTAACACTCTGTTATACCCCACACCCCTCACTGTAACACTCTGATATACCCTACACCCCTCACTGTAACACTCTGATATACCCCACACGCCTCACTGTAACACTGATATATCCCACACCCCTCACTGTAACACTCTGATATACCCCACACTCTTCACTGTAGCACACTGATATACCCCACACCCCTCAATGTAACTCTGATATATCCCACATCCCTTACTGTAGCACCCTGATATACGCAGCAAACCTCACTGTAACACTCTGATATAACCTGCACCCCTCACTGTAACACTCTGATATACCCCACAACCCTCACTTTAACACCCTGATATACCCCACACCCCTCACTGTGACACTCTGCTATACCCCACACCCTGCATTGTAACACTGATATAATCCACACCCCTCACTGTATCACTGTGATATACCCAACTCTCCTCACTGTAACAATCTGAAATACCCCACACCCCTCACTGTAAAACTCTGATATATCCCACACCCCTCACTGTAACACTCATATATCCCACACCCTTCACTGTAACACTCTGATACACACTACACCCCTCACTGTTACATTCTGATATATCCCACAATCCTCACTGTAACAGTCTGATATACCCTACATCCCTCACAGTAACACTCTGATATACCCCAAGCACCACACAGTAACACTCTCTTATACCCCACACCACTCAGTGTAACACTGTGATATAAGCCAAACCCCTCATGGTTGCATTCTAATATCCCCCACACCCCCCACAGTAACACTCTGATATACCCCACACCCCTCACTGTAACACTCTGATATACCCCTCACACCTCACTGGTACACTGATATACCCCCACCCCTCACTGTAACACTCTGATATACCACTCAACCATCACTGTAACACTGTGATATACCCCACTCTCCTCACTGTAACACTCTGATATACCCCACACCCCTCGACGTAACACATTGATATACCTCACACCCCTCAATCTAACACTCTGGTATTCACCACACCCCTCACTGTGGCAGACTGATGTACCTCACACCCCTCACTGTAACACTCTGATATACCCTACACCCCTCACTGTAACACTCTGATATACCACACACGCCTCACTGTAACACTGATATATCCCACACCCCTCACTGTAACACTCTGATATACCCCACACTCTTAACTGTAGCACACTGATATACCCCACACCCCTCAATGTAACTCTGAAATATCCCACATCCCTTACTGTAGCACCCTGATATACGCAGCAAACCTCACTGTAACACTCTGATATACCCTACACCACTCACTGTAACACTCTGATATACCCCACAACGCTCACTTTAACACCCTGATATTCCCCACACCCCTCACTGTAACACTCTGCTATAGCCCATACCCTGCATTGTAACACTGATATAATCCACACCCCTCACTGTATCTCTGTGATATACCCAACTCTCCTCACTGTAACACTCTGAAATACCCCACAACCCTCACTGTAACACAAAGATATACCCAACACCTCTCACTGTAACACTGATATATCCCACACCCCTCACTGTAAAACTCTGATATATCCCACACCCTTCATTGTAACACTCTGATACAAACTACACACCTCACTGTTACATTCTGATATATCCCACAATCCTCACTGTAACAGTCTGATATACCCTACATCCCTCACAGTAACACTCTGATATACCCGAAGCACCACACAGTAACACTCTGTTATACCCCACACCACTCAGTGTAACACTGTGATATACGCCACACCCCTCATGGTAGCATTCTAATATCCCCCACACCCCTCACAGTAACACTCTGATATACCCCACACCCCTCACTGTAACACTCTGATATACCCCTCACACCTCACTGGTACACTGATATACCCCACACCCCTCACTGTAACACTCTGATATACCACTCAACCATCACTGTAACACTGTGATATACCCCACACCCCTCACTGTAACACTCTGATATACACCACACCCTGCATTGTAACACTGATATAATCCACACCCCTCACTGTAACATTGTGATATACCCTACTCTCCTCACTATAACACTCTGATATACCCCACACCCCTCGCCGTAACACTTTGATATACCTCACACCCCTCAATCTAACACTCTGGTATACACCACACCCCTCACTGTGGCAGACTGATATACCCCACACCCCTCACTGTAACACTGATATATCCAACAAACCTCACTGTAACACTCTGATATACCCCACACCCCTCACGGTAGCATTCTAATATCGCCCACACCCCTCACTGTAACACTCTGATATACCCCACACCCCTCACTGTAACACTCTGATATACACCACATCCCTCACTGTAACATTCATATATACCTCACATCCCTCACTGTAACACTCTGTTATACCCCACAACCCTCATCGTCACACTCTAATATACCCCATACCCCTCGCTGTAACGCTCTCGTATACCCCACACTACTCAGTGTAACACTCTGATATATCCCACACCCACACTGTAACACTGATATATCCCACAGCCCCTCTGTAACACTGATATGTCCCACACCCCTCACTATAACACTCTGATATACCCCACACCCTTCAATGTAACACACAGATATACCCCACACCCCTCACTGTAACACCGATATATCCCACATCCATCACTGTAATACCCTGATATACCAGGCAACCATCACTGTAAAACTCTGATATACACTGCACCCCTCACTGTAACACTGATATATCCCACACCCCTCACTGTAACACTCTGATATACCCTACACCCCTCACTGTAACACTCTGATATACCCCACACGCCTCACTGTAACACTGATATATCCCCCACCCCTCACTGTAACACTCTGATATACTCTACACCCCTCACGGTAACACTCTGATATACCCCACACCCCTCACTGTAACACAATGATATACCCAACACCCCTCACTGTAACACTGATATATCCCACACCCCTCACTGTAACACTCTGATATATCCCACACCCCTCACTGTAACACCCATATATCCCACACCTCTCATTGTAACACTCTGATACACACTACACCCCTCACTGAAACACTCTGATATATCCCACACTCCTCCCTGTAACAGTCTGATATACCCTACACACGTCACAGTAACAATCTGATATACCCCAAACACCACACAGTAACACTCTGTTATACCCCACACCTCTCAGTGTAACACTCTGTTATACGCCACGCGCCTCATGGTAGCATTCTAATATCCCCCACACCCCTCACTGTAACACTCTAATATACCCCACAACCCTCACTGTAACACTCTGATATACCCCACACCCCTCACTGTAACACTCTGATACACCCCACAACCCTCACTGTAACACTCTGATATACCCCACACCCCTCACTGTAACACTCTGATATACCCTACACCCCTCACTGTAACACTGACACATCCCACATCCCTCACTGTAACGCCCTGATATCCACAGCAAGCCTCACTGTAACACTCTGATATACACCACACCCTTCACTGTAACACTGATATATCCCGCACCCCTCACCGTAACAACTCTGATATACCCCGCACGTTTCACTGCAAAACTGATATATCCCACACCACTCTCTGTAACACTGACATATCCCACACCCCTCACTGTAACACTCTGATATATCCCACACCCCTCAGTGTAAAAACCATATATCCCACACCCCTCACTGTAACACTCTGATATATCCCACACTCCTCACTGTAACAGTCTGATATACCCTACACCCCTCACAGTAACACTCTGATATATCCAAAACACCAAACAGTAACTGTCTGTTATACCCCACTCCACTCAGTGTAACACTGTGATATACGCCACACCCCTCATGGTAGCATTCTAATATCCCCCTCACCCCTCACAGTAACACTCTGATATACCCCACACCCCTCACTGTAACACTCTGATATACCCCTCACACCTCACTGGTACATTGATCTACCCCACACCCCTCACTGTAACACTCTGATATACCACTCAACCATCACTGTATCACTGTGATATACCCCACTATCCTCACTGTAACACTCTGATATACCCCACACCCCTCACTGTAATACTCATATATCCCACACCCATCACTGTAACACTCTGATACACACTACACCCCTCTCTGTAGCACTCTGAAATACCCCACACCCCTCACTGTAACACACTGATACACACTACACCCATCACTGTAACACTCTAATATATCCCACACTCCTCAATGTATCAGTCTGACGTAACCTAGTTCCCTCAAAGTAACAGTCTCTTATACCCCACACCACTCAGTGTAACATTCTCATATAGGCCAGACCCCTCATGGTAACATTCTAATATCCCCCACACCCCTCACTGTAACACTCTGATATACCCCACACCCCTCACTGTAACTCTCTGATATACCCCACACCCCTCACTGTAACACTCTGATAAACACCACCACCCTCACTGTAACACTCTGATATATCCCACACCCCTCACTGTAACACTCTGCTATACCCCACTCTCCTCACTTTAACACTCTGATATAACCCACACCCCTCACTGTAACACTGATATATCCCACAGCCCTCACTGTAACACTGGTATATCCCACACCCCTCACTGTAACACTCTGACATACCCTACACCCCTCACTGTAACACTCTGATATACCCCACACCCCTCACTGTAACACTCTGATATACCCCACAACCCTCAGTGTAACACTCTGATATACCCCACACCCCTCACTGAAACACTTTGATATACCCCACACCCTGCATTGTAACACTGATATAATCGACACCCCTCACTGTAACACTGTGATATACCCCACTCTCCTCACTGTAACACTCTGATATACCCCACACCCCTCACTGTAATACTCATATATCCCACACCCCTCCCTGTAACACTCTGATACACACTACACCCCTCACTGTAACACTCTGATATATCCCACACTCCTCACTGTAACAGTCTGATATTCCCTACACCCTTCACAGTAACACTCTGATATACCCCACACCCCTCACTGTAACACTCTGATATACCCCACACCCCTCACTGTAACACTCTGATATACCCCACACCCCTCACTGTAACACTCTGATATACCCCATACGCCTCACTGTAATACTCATATATCCCACACCCCTCCCTGTAACACTCTGATACACACTACACCCCTCACTGTAACACTCTGAAATATCCCACACTCCTAACTGTAATAGTCTGATATTCCCTACAGCCCTCACAGTAACACTCTGATATACCCCACACCCCTCACTGTAACACTCTGATATACCCAAAACACCACACAGTAACAGTCTGTTATACCCCACACCACTCAGTTTAACACTGTGATATACGCCACACCCCTCATGGTAGCATTTTAATATCCCCCACACCCATCACTGTAACACTGATATATCTCACAGCCCTCACGGTAACACTGATATATCCCACTCCCCTCACTGTAACACTCTGATATACCCCACACCCTTCACTGTAACACACTGATATACCCCACACCCCTCACTGTAACACTCTGATATACCCCACACCCCTCACTGTAACACTGATATATCCCACACCCATCACTGTAACACTCTGATATACTCTACACCCCTCACTGTAACACTCTGATATACCCCACACGCCTCACTGTAACACTAATATAACCCACACCCCTCACTGTAACACTCTGATAAACAATACACCCCTCACTGTAACACTCTGTTATACCCCACAACCCTCATCGTCACACTCTAATATACCCCACACCTCTCACTGCAGCACTTTGATATATCCCACATCCCTCACTGTAACACTCTGATATACCCTACCCCTCAATCTAACAGTCTGATATATCATACACGCCTCACTGTTACACTCTGATATACCCCACACCCCTTTCTGTAACACTGATATATACCACACACCTCACAGTAACACTTTGATATGCCCTACACCCCTCACTGTAACAATCTGATATACCCCACACCCCTCACTGCAACACCCTGATATGACCCACATCCCTCGCTGTAACACTCTGATATACCCCACAACTCTCATTGTAACACTCTGATATACCTAACACCCATCTCTGTAACACTCTGATACACCCAACATCCCTCACTGTAACACTCTGCTATACCCCACACCCCTCTCTGTAACATTCTGATATACCCCACAACCCTCACTGTAACACTGATATATCCCATACCCCTCATTGTAACACTGATATTTCCCAAAACACTCACTGTAACACTGATATACACCACACCCCTCACTGTAACACTCTGATATACCCCACTCTCCTCTCTGTAACACTCTGATATACCCCACACCCCTCACTGTAACATTGATATATCCCACAACCCTCACTGTAACACTGGTATATCCCACACCCCTCACTGTAACACTCTGATATACCCTACACTCCTCACTGTAACACGCTGATATACCCCACACGCCTCACTGTAACACTGATATATCCCACACCCCTCACTGTAACACTCTGATATACCCCACACCCTTCACTGTAGCACACTGATATACCCCACACCCCTCAATGAAACACTGATATATCCCACAACCATTACTGTAGCACCCTGATATACGCAGCAAACCTCACTGTAACACTCTGAGATACAACACACCCCTCACTGTAACACTGATATATCCCACACCCCTCACTGTAACACTCATATATTCCCTACACCCCTCACTGTAACACTCTGATATACACTACACCCCTCACTGTAACACTCTGATATACACCACACCCCTCACTGTAAAACGTTGATATACCCCACACTCCTCACTGTAACACTGATGTATCCCACACCCCTCACTATAACACTCTGATATATCCCACACCCCTCACTGTAACACTCTGATATACACCACACCCCTCATGGTAGCATTCTAATATCCCCCACACCCCTCACTGTAACACTGTGGTATACCCCACACCCCTCACTGTAACACTGATATACCCCACACCCCTCACTGTAACACTCTGATATAACCCACAACCCTCACTGTAACACTGATATATCCCACACCCCTCACTGTAGCACACTGATATAACCCACACCCCTCAATGTAACACTGATATATCCCACATCCCTTACTGTAGAACCCTGATATACGCAGCAAACCTCACTGTAACACTCTGATATACCCTACACTCCTCACTGTAACACTCTGATATACCCCACAACCCTCACTTTAACACCCTGATATACCCCACACCCCTCACTGTAACACTCTGCTATACCCCACACCCTGCATTATAACACTGATATAATCCACACCCCTCACCGTAACACTGTGATATACCCAACTCTCCTCACTGTAACACTCTGAAATACCCCACAACCCTCACTGTAACACACTGATATACCCAACACCCCTCACTGTAACACTGATATATCCCACACCCCTCACTGTAACACTCTGATATATCCCACACCCCTCACTTTAACACTGATATATCCCACACCCTTCACTGTAACACTCTGATACACACTACATCCCACACTGTAACATTCTGATATATCCCACAATCCTCACTGTAACAGTCTGATATACCCTAGACCCCTCACAGTAACACTCTGATATACCCAACAAACCATAAAGTAACAGTCTGTTATGCCCCACACCACTCAGTTTAACACTGTGATATACGCCACACCCCTCATGGTAGCATTCTAATATCCCCCACACCCCTCACTGTAACACTCTGATATACCCCACACCCCTCACTGTAACACTCTGATATACCCTACACCACTCACTGTAACACTCTGATATACCCCACACGCCTCACTGAACACTGATATATCCCACGCCCCTCACTGTAACACTCTGATATACCCCACACTCTTCACTGTAGCACACTGATATACCCCACACCCCTCAATGTAACACTGATATATCCCACATCCCTTACTGTAGCACCCTGATATACGCAGCAAACCTCACTGTAACACTCTGATATACACTACACCCCTCACTGTAACGCTCTGATATACCCCACAACCCTCACTTTAACACCCTGATATATCCCACACCCCTCACTGTAACACCCTGCTATACCCAACAACCCTCACTGTAACACAATGATATACCCAACACCCCTCACTGTAACACTGATATATCCCACACCCCTCACTGTAAAACTCTGATATATCCCACACCCCTCACTGTAACACTCATATATCCCACACCCTTCACTGTAACACTCTGATATATCCCACAATCCTCACTGTAACAGTCTGATATACCCTACATCCTTCACAGTAACACTCTGATATACCCCACACCCCTCACTGTAACACTCTGATATAGCCCTCACACCTCACTGGTACACTGATATACCCCACACCCCTCACTGTAACACTCTGATATACCACTCAACCATCACTGTAACACTGTGATATACCCCACACCCCTCACTGTAACACTCTGATATACACCACACCCTGCATTGTAACACTGATATAATCCACACCCCTCACTGTAACACTGTGATATACCCCACTCTCCTCACTGTAACACTCTGATATACCCCACACCCCTCGCCGTAACACTTTGATATACCTCACACCCCTCACTGTAACACTCTGATATACCCTACACCCCTCACTGTAACACTCTGATATACCCCACACCCCTCACTGTAACACATTGATATATACCACACCCCTCACTGTAACACTGACATATCCCACACCCCTCACTGTATCACTCTGTTATACCCCACACCCCTCATTGTAAAACTCATATATCCCACACCCCTCACTGTAACAATCTGATACACACCACACCCCTCACTGTAACACTCTGATATACCCCACACCCCTCACGGTAGCATTCTAATATCCCCCACACCCCTCACTGTAACACTCTGATGTACCCCACACACCTCACTGTAACACTCTGATATACACCACACCCCTCACTGTAACATTCATATATACCTCACATCCCTCACTGTAACACTCTGTTATACCCCACAACCCTCATCGTCACACTCTAATATCCCCCACACCCCTCACTGTAACACTGTGATATACCCCAGTCTCCTCACTGTAACACTCTGATATACCCCACACCCCTCGCCGTAACACTTTGATATACCTCACACCCCTCAATCTAACACTCTGGTATACACCACACCCCTCACTGTGGCAGACTGATATACCCCACACCCCTCACTGTAACACTGATATATCCAACATACCTCACTGTAACACTCTGATATACCCCACACCCCTCACGGTAGCATTCCAATATGCCCCACACACCTCACTGTAACACTCTGATATACCCCACACCCCTCACTGTAACACTCTGATATACACCACACCCCTCACTGTAACATTCATATATACCTCACATCCCTCACTGTAACAATCTGTTATACCCCACAACCCTCATCGTCACACTCTAATATTCCCCACACCCCTCACTGTAACACTCTCGTATACCCCACACCACTCAGTGTAACACTCTGATATATCCCACAACCCCACTGTAACACTGATATGTCCCACACCCCTCACTGTAACACTCTGATATACCCCACACCCTTCACTGTAACACACAGATATACCCCACACCCCTCACTGTAACACCGAAATATCCCACATCCATCACTGTAATACCCTGATATACCCAGCAACCATCAGTGTAAAACTCTGATATACATGACACCCATCACTGTAAAACTGATATATCCCACACCCCTCACTGTAACACTCTGATATACCCTACACCCCTCACTGTAACACTCTGATATACTCCACACGCCTCACTGTAACACTGATATATCCCACACCCCTCACTGTAACACTCTGATATACCCTACACCCCTCACGGTAACACTCTGATATACCCCACACCCCTCACTGTAACACAATGATATACCGAACACTCCTCACTGTAACACTGATATATCCCACACCACTCACTGTAACACTCTGATATATCCCACACCCCTCACTGTAACACCCATATATCCCACACCTCTCATTGTAACACTCTGATACACACTACACCTCTCACTGAAACACACTGATATATCCCACACTCCTCCCTGTAACAGTCTGATATACCCTACACACCTCAGAGTTACACTCTGATATACCCCAAACACCACACAGTAACACTCTGTTATACCCCACACCACTCAGTGTAACACTCTGCTATATGCCACGCGCCTCATGGTAGCATTCTAATATCCCCCACAGCCCTCATTGTAACACTCTGATATACTCCACACCCTTCATTGTAACACTCTAATATAACCCACAACCCTCACTGTAACACTCTGATATATCCCACACCACTCACTGTAACACTCTGATATGCTCTACACCCCTCACTGTAACACTGACATATCCCACACCCCTCACTGTAAAACTCTGATATATCCCACACCCCTCACTGTAAAACTCATATATCCCACACCCCTCACTGTAACAATCTGATACACACTACACCCCTCACTGTAACACTCTGATATTTCCCACACTCCTCACTGTAACAGTCTGATATACCCTACACCCCTCACAGTAACACTCTGATATATCCAAAACACCAAACAGTAACTGTCTGTTATACCCCACTCCACTCAGTGCAACAGTGTGATATACGCCACACCCCTCATGGTAGCATTCTAATATCCCCCACACCCCTCACAGTAACACTCTGATATATCCCACACCCCTCACTGTAACACTCATATATCCCACGTCCTTCACTGTAACACTCTGATATACCCTACACCCCTCACAGTAACACTCTGATATACCCCAAGCACCCCACAGTAACACTCTCTTATACCCCACACCACTCAGCGTAACACTGTGATATACCCCACACCCCTCATGGTAGTATTCTAATATCCCCCACACCCCTCACAGTAACACTCTGATATACCCCACACCCCTCACTGTAACACTCTGATATACCCCTCACACCTCACTGGTACACTGATATACCCCACACCCCTCACTGTAACACTCTGATATACCCCACACCCCTCCCTGTAACACTCTGATATACCCCACGCCCCTCACTGTAACACTGATATACACCACACCCCTCACTCTAACACTCTGATATACCCCACAACCCTCACTGTAACACTCATATATCCCACGTCCTTCACTGTAACACTCTGATACACACTACACCCCTCACTGTAACATTCTGATATATCCCACAATCCTCACTGTAACAGTCTGATATACCCTACACCCATCACAGTAACACTCTGATATACCCCAAGCACTCCACAGTAACACTCTCTTATACCCCACACCACTCAGTGTAACACTGTGATATACGCCACACCCCTCATGGTAGCATTCTAATATCCCCCACACCCCTCACAGTAACACTCTGATATACCCCACACCCCTCACTGTAACACTCTGATATACCCCTCACACCTCACTGGTACACTGATATACCTCACACCCCTCACTGTAACACTCTGATATACCAGTCAACCATCACTGTATCACTGTGATATACCCCACACCCCTCACTGTAACACTCTGATATACACCACACCCTGCATTGTAACACTGATATAATCCACACCCCTCACTGTAACACTGTGATATACCCCATTCTCCTCACTGTAACACTCTGATATACCCCACACCCCTCGCCGTAACACTTTGATATACCTCACACCCCTCAATCTAACACTCTGGTATACACCACACCCCTCACTGTGGCAGACTGATATACCCCACACCCCTCACTGTAACACTGATATATCCAACATACCTCACTGTAACACTCTGATATACCCCACACCCCTCACGGTAGCATTCTAATATCCCCCACACCCCTCACTGTAACACTCTGATATACCCCACACCCCTCACTGTAACACTCTGATATACACCACACCCCTCACTGTAACATTCATATATACCTCACATCCCTCACTGTAACACTCTGTTATACCCCACAACCCTCATCGTCACACTCTAATATCTCCCACACCCCTCACTGTAGCACTCTCGTATACCCCACACCACTCAGTGTAACACTCTGATATATCCCACACCCCCAATGTAACACTGATATGTCCCACACCCCTCACTGTAACACTCTGATATACCCCACACCCTTCACTGTAACACACAGATATACCCCACACCCCTCACTGTAACACCGAAATATCCCACATCCATCACTGTAATACCCTGATATACCCAGCAACCATCAGTGTAAAACTCTGATATACATGACACCCCTCACTGTAAAACTGATATATCCCACACCCCTCACTGTAACGCTCTGATATACCCTACACCCCTCACTGTAACACTCTGATATACTCCACACGCCTCATTGTAACACTGATATATCCCACACCCCTCGCTGTAACACTCTGATATACCCTACACCCCTCACGGTAACACTCTGATATACCCCACACCCCTCACTGTAACACAATGATATACCCAACACCCCTCACTGTAACACTGATATATCCCACACCCCTCACTGTAACACTCTGATATATCCCACACCCCTCACTGTAACACCCATATATCCCACACCTCTCATTGTAACACTCTGATACACACTACACCTCTCACTGAAACACTCTGATATATCCCACACTCCTCCCTGTAACAGTCTGATATACCCTACACACCTCACAGTAACACTCTGATATACCCCAAACACCACACAGTAACACTCTGTTATACCCCACACCACTCAGTGTAACACTCTGTTATACGCCACGCGCCTCATGGTAGCATTCTAATATCCGCCACACCCCTCACTGTAACACTCTGATATACCCCACACCCCTCACTGTAACACTCTAATATAACCCACACCCCTCACTGTAACACTCTGATATATCCCACACCCCTCACTGTAACACTCTGATATGCTCTACACCCCTCACTGTAACACTCTGATATACCCCACAAGCCTCACTGTAACACTGATATATCCCACACCCCTCACTGTAACACTCTGATATACCCCTCACTCTTCACTGTAACAGTCTGATATACCCCACACCCCTCACTGTAACACTGATATATCCCACATCCCTCACTGTAACGCCCTGATATACACAGCAAGCCTCACTGTAACACTCTGATATACCCCACACCACTCACTGTAACACATTGACATACCCCACACCCATCACTGTAACACTGACATATCCCACACCTCTGACTTTAAAACTCTGATATATCCCACACCCCTCACTGTAAAACTCATATATCCCACACCCCTCACTGTAACAATCTGATACACACTACACCCCTCACTGTAACACTCTGATATATCCCATACTCCTCACTGTAACAGTCTGATATACCCTACACCCCTCACAGTAACACTCTGATATATCCAAAACACCAAACAGTAACTGTCTGTTATACCCCACTCCACTCAGTGCAACACTGTGATATACACCACACCCCTCATGGTAGCATTCTAATATCCCCCACACCCCTCACAGTAACACTCTGATGTACCCCACACCCCTCACTGTAACACTCTGATATACCCCTCACACCTCACTGGTACACTGATATACCCCACACCCCTCACTGTAACACTCTGATATACCACTCAACCATCACTGTAACACTCTGATATACCCCACACCCCTCACTGTAACACTTTGATATACACCACACCCTGCATTGTAACACTGATATAATCCACACCCCTCACTGTAACACTGTGATATACCCCACTCTCCTCACTGTAACACTCTGATATACCCCACACCCCTCGCTGTATCACTTTGATATACCTCACACCCCTCAATCTAACACTCTGATATACACCACACCCCTCACTGTGGCAGACTGATAAACCCCACACCCCTCACTGTAACACTGATATATCCAACATCCCTCACTGTAACACTCTGATATACCCCACACCCCTCACTGTAACACTCTGATATACCCCACTCTCCTCACTGTAACACTCTGATATACCCCACACCCCTCACTGTAACACTGATATATCCCACAACTCTCACTGTAACACTGGTATATCCCACACCCCTCACTGTAGCAGTCTGATATACCCTACACCCCTCACTGTAACACTCTGATATACCCCACAAGCCTCACTGTAACTCTGATATATCCCACACCCCTCACTGTAACACTCTGATATACCCCACACCCTTCACTGTAGCACACTGATATACCCCACACACCTCATTGTAACACTGATATATCCCACATCCCTTACTGTAGCACCCTGATATACGCAGCAAACCTCACTGTAACACTCTGATATACACCACACCGCTCACTGTAATACTGGTATATCCCACACCCCTCACTGGAACACTCTGATATACCCTACACCCCACACTCTAACACTCTGATTTACCCCACACCCTGCATTGTAACACTGATATAATCCACACCCCTCACTGTAACACTGTGATATACCCCACTCTCCTCACTGTAACACTCTGATATACCCCACACCCCTCACTGTAATACACATATATCCCACACCCCTCACTGTAACACTCTGATACACACTACAACCCTCACTGTAAGACACTGATATACCCCACACCCCTCACTGTAACATTCTGATATACCCCACAACCCTCACTGTAACACTCTGATATACCCCACACTCTAACAGTCTGATTTACCCCACACCCTGCATTGTAACACTGATATAATCCACACCCCTCACTGTAACACTGTGATATACCCCACTCTCCTCACTGTAACACTCTGATATACCCCACACCCCTCACTGTAATACTCATATATCCCACACCCCTCACTGTAACACTCTGATACACACTACAACCCTCACTGTAGCACTCTGATATATCCCACACTCCTCACTGTAATAGTCTGATATTCCCTACAGCCCTCACAGTTACACTCTGATATACCCCAAACACTACACAGTAACACTCTGATATGCCCCACACCAGTCAGTGAAACACTGTTATATACGCCACGCCCCTCATGGTAGAATTCTAATATCCCCCACACCCCTCACTATAACACTCTGATATACCCCACACCCCTCACTGTAACACTCTGAAATACCCCACACCCCTCACTGTAACACTCTGATATACCCCACACCCCTCACTGTAACACTCTGATACACACTACACCCATCACTGTAACACTCTGATACACACTACACCCATCACTGTAACACTCTAATATATCCCACACTCCTCACTGTAACAGTCTGACATAACCTACATCCCTCAAAGTAACAGTCTGTTATACCCCACACCACTCAGTGTAACATTGTCATATACGCCACACCCCTCATGGTAGCATTCTAATATCCCCCACACCCCTCACTGTAACACTCTGATATACCCCACTCTCCTCACTGTAACACTCTGAAATACCCCACACCCCTCACTGTAACACTCTGATATACCCTACACCCCTCGCTGTAACACTCTGATATACCCCACATGCCTCACTGTAACACTGATATAACCCACACTCCTCACTGTAACACTCTGATATACCCTACACCCCTCATTGTAACACTCTGATATACCCCACACCCCTCACTGTAACACTGATATATCCCACACCCCTCACTGTAACACTCTGATATATCCCACACCCCTCACTGTAACACCCATATATCCCACGCCTCTCACTGTAACACTCTGATACACACTACACCCCTCACTGAAACACTCTGATATATCCCAAACACCACACAGTAACACTCTGTTATACCCCACACCACTCAGTGTAACACTCTGTTATACGCCACGCGCCTCATGGTAGCATTCTAATATCCGCCACACCCCTCACTGTAACACTCTGATATACCCCACACCCCTCACTGTAACACTCTAATATAACCCACACCCCTCACTGTAACACTCTGATATATCCCACACCCCTCACTGTAACACTCTGATATGCTCTACACCCCTCACTGTAACACTCTGATATACCCCACAAGCCTCACTGTAACACTGATATATCCCACACCCCTCACTGTAACACTCTGATATACCCCTCACTCTTCACTGTAACAGTCTGATATACCCCACACCCCTCACTGTAACACTGATATATCCCACATCCCTCACTGTAACGCCCTGATATACACAGCAAGCCTCACTGTAACACTCTGATATACCCCACACCACTCACTGTAACACATTGACATACCCCACACCCATCACTGTAACACTGACATATACCACACCTCTGACTTTAAAACTCTGATATATCCCACACCCCTCACTGTAAAACTCATATATCCCACACCCCTCACTGTAACAATCTGATACACACTACACCCCTCACTGTAACACTCTGATATATCCCATACTCCTCACTGTAACAGTCTGATATACCCTACACCCCTCACAGTAACACTCTGATATATCCAAAACACCAAACAGTAACTGTCTGTTATACCCCACTCCACTCAGTGCAACACTGTGATATACACCACACCCCTCATGGTAGCATTCTAATATCCCCCACACCCCTCACAGTAACACTCTGATGTACCCCACACCCCTCACTGTAACACTCTGATATACCCCTCACACCTCACTGGTACACTGATATACCCCACACCCCTCACTGTAACACTCTGATATACCACTCAACCATCACTGTAACACTCTGATATACCCCACACCCCTCACTGTAACACTTTGATATACAACACACCCTGCATTGTAACACTGATATAATCCACACCCCTCACTGTAACACTGTGATATACCCCACTCTCCTCACTGTAACACTCTGATATACCCCACACCCCTCGCTGTATCACTTTGATATACCTCACACCCCTCAATCTAACACTCTGATATACACCACACCCCTCACTGTGGCAGACTGATAAACCCCACACCCCTCACTGTAACACTGATATATCCAACATCCCTCACTGTAACACTCTGATATACCCCACACCCCTCACTGTAACACTCTGATATACCCCACTCTCCTCACTGTAACACTCTGATATACCCCACACCCCTCACTGTAACACTGATATATCCCACAACTCTCACTGTAACACTGGTATATCCCACACCCCTCACTGTAGCAGTCTGATATACCCTACACCCCTCACTGTAACACTCTGATATACCCCACAAGCCTCACTGTAACTCTGATATATCCCACACCCCTCACTGTAACACTCTGATATACCCCACACCCTTCACTGTAGCACACTGATATACCCCACACCCCTCATTGTAACACTGATATATCCCACATCCCTTACTGTAGCACCCTGATATACGCAGCAAACCTCACTGTAACACTCTGATATACACCACACCGCTCACTGTAATACTGGTATATCCCACACCCCTCACTGGAACACTCTGATATACCCTACACCCCACACTCTAACACTCTGATTTACCCCACACCCTGCATTGTAACACTGATATAATCCACACCCCTCACTGTAACACTGTGATATACCCCACTCTCCTCACTGTAACACTCTGATATACCCCACACCCCTCACTGTAATACACATATATCCCACACCCCTCACTGTAACACTCTGATACACACTACAACCCTCACTGTAAGACACTGATATACCCCACACCCCTCACTGTAACATTCTGATATACCCCACAACCCTCACTGTAACACTCTGATATACCCCACACTCTAACAGTCTGATTTACCCCACACCCTGCATTGTAACACTGATATAATCCACACCCCTCACTGTAACACTGTGATATACCCCACTCTCCTCACTGTAACACTCTGATATACCCCACACCCCTCACTGTAATACTCATATATCCCACACCCCTCACTGTAACACTCTGATACACACTACAACCCTCACTGTAGCACTCTGATATATCCCACACTCCTCACTGTAATAGTCTGATATTCCCTACAGCCCTCACAGTTACACTCTGATATACCCCAAACACTACACAGTAACACTCTGATATGCCCCACACCAGTCAGTGAAACACTGTTATATACGCCACGCCCCTCATGGTAGAATTCTAATATCCCCCACACCCCTCACTATAACACTCTGATATACCCCACACCCCTCACTGTAACACTCTGAAATACCCCACACCCCTCACTGTAACACTCTGATATACCCCACACCCCTCACTGTAACACTCTGATACACACTACACCCATCACTGTAACACTCTGATACACACTACACCCATCACTGTAACACTCTAATATATCCCACACTCCTCACTGTAACAGTCTGACATAACCTACATCCCTCAAAGTAACAGTCTGTTATACCCCACACCACTCAGTGTAACATTGTCATATACGCCACACCCCTCATGGTAGCATTCTAATATCCCCCACACCCCTCACTGTAACACTCTGATATACCCCACTCTCCTCACTGTAACACTCTGAAATACCCCACACCCCTCACTGTAACACTCTGATATACCCCACACCCCTCGCTGTAACACTTTGATATACCTCACAACCCTCAATCTAACACTCTGATATACACCACACCCATCACTGTGGCAGACTTATATACCCCACACCCCTCACTGTAACGCTGATATATCCCACATCCCTCACTGTAACACTCTTATATACCCCACACCCCTCACGGTAGCATTCTAATATCCCCCACACCCCTCACTGTAACACTCTGATATACCCCTCACCCCTCACTGTAACACTCTGATATACACCACACCCCTCACTGTAACATTCAGATATACTTCACATCCCTCACTGTAACACTCTTTTATACCCCACAACCTTCATTGTCACACTCTAATATACCCCACATCCCTCGCTGTAACACTCTCTTATACCCCACACCACTCAGTGTAACACTCTGTTATATCACACACCCCCAATGTAACACTGATATATCCCACACCCCTCACTGTAACACTCTGATATACCCCACACCCTTCACTGTAACACACAGTTATACACCACACCCCTCACTGTAACACTGATATATCCCATACCCCTCACTGTAACACTCTGATATACCCTACACCCCTCACTGTAACACTCTGATATACCCCACACGCCTCACTGTAACACTGATATATCCCACACACCTCACTGTAACACTCTGATATACCCTACACCCCTCACTGTAACACTGATATATCCCACACCCCTCACTGTAACACTTTGATATATCCCACACCTCTCACTGTAACACTCTGATACACACTACACCCCTCACTGAAACACTCTGATATATTCCAAACACCACACAGTAACACTCTGTTATACCCCACACCACTCAGTGTAACACTCTGATATACCCTACACCCCTCACTGTAACACTGATATATCCCACACCCCTCACTGTAACACTCTGATATACCCCACACCCTTCACTGTAACACCCAGTTATACACCACACCCCTCACTGTAACACTGATATATCCCATACCCCTCACTGTAACACTCTGATATACCCTACACCCCTCACTGTAACACTCTGATATACCCCACACGCCTCACTGTAACACTGATATATCCCACACACCTCACTGTAGCACCCTGATATACGCAGCAAACCTCACTGTAACACTCTGATATACACCACACTGCTCACTGTAACACTGGTATATCCCACACCCCTCACTGGAACACTCTGATATACCCTACACCCCTCACTGTAACACTCTGATTTACCCCACACCCTGCATTGTAACACTGATATAATCCACACCCCTCACTGTAACACTGTGATCTACCCCACTCTCCTCACTGTAACACTCTGATATACCCCACACCCCTCACTGTAATACACATATATCCCACACCCCTCACTGTAACACTCTGATATATCCCACACCCCTCACTGTAACACTCTGATATACCCTACACCCCTCACAGTAACACTCTGATATACCCAACACACCATACAGCAACAGTCTGTTATGCCCCACACCACTCAGTTTAACTGTGATATACGCCACACCCCTCATGGTAGCATTGTAATATACCCCACACCCCTCACTGTAACACTGTGATATACCCCACACCCCTCACTGTAACACTCTGATATACCCCACAACCCTCACTGTAACACTGTGATATACCCCACACCCCTCGCTGTAACACACTGATATACCCCACACCCCTCACTGTAACACTCTGATATACCCCACACCCCTCATTGTAACACTCTGATATACACCAAACCCTGCATTGTAACACTGATATAATCCACACCCCTCATGGTAACACTGTGATATACCCCACTCTCCTCACTGTAACACTCTGATATACCCCACACCCCTCGCTGTAACACTTTGATATACCTCACACCCCTCAATCTAACACTCTGATATACACCACACCCATCACTGTGGCAGACTTATATACCCCACACCCCTCACTGTAACACTGATATATCCCACATCCCTCACTGTAACACTCTTATATACCCCACACCCCTCACGGTAGCATTCTAATATCCCCCACACCCCTCACTGTAACACTCTGATATACCCCTCACCCCTCACTGTAACACTCTGATATACACCACACCCCTCACTGTAACATTCAGATATACTTCACATCCCTCACTGTAACACTCTTTTATACCCCACAACCTTCATTGTCACACTCTAATATACCCCACATCCCTCGCTGTAACACTCTCTTATACCCCACACCACTCAGTGTAACACTCTGTTATATCACACACCCCCAATGTAACACTGATATATCCCACACCCCTCACTGTAACACTCTGATATACCCCACACCCTTCACTGTAACACACAGTTATACACCACACCCCTCACTGTAACACTGATATATCCCATACCCCTCACTGTAACACTCTGATATACCCTACACCCCTCACTGTAACACTCTGATATACCCCACACGCCTCACTGTAACACTGATATATCCCACACACCTCACTGTAACACTCTGATATACCTCACATCCCTCACTGTAACACTCTTTTATACCCCACAACCCTCATCGTCACACTCTAATATACCCCACATCCCTCGCTGTAACACTCTCTTATACCCCACACCACTCAGTGTAACACTCTGTTATATCACACACACCCAATGTAACACTGATATATCCCACACCCCTCACTGTAACACTCTGATATACCCCACACCCTTCACTGTAACACACAGTTATACACCACACCCCTCACTGTAACACTGATATATCCCATACCCCTCACTGTAACACTCTGATATACCCTACACCCCTCACTGTAACACTCTGATATACCCCACACGCCTCACTGTAACACTGATATATCCCACACACCTCACTGTAACACTCTGATATACCCTACACCCCTCACTGTAACACTGATATATCCCACACCCCTCACTGTAACACTTTGATATATCCCACACCTCTCACTGTAACACTCTGATACACACTACACCCCTCACTGAAACACTCTGATATATTCCAAACACCACACAGTAACACTCTGTTATACCCCACACCACTCAGTGTAACACTCTGATATACCCTACACCCCTCACTGTAACACTGATATATCCCACACCCCTCACTGTAACACTCTGATATACCCCACACCCTTCACTGTAACACACAGTTATACACCACACCCCTCACTGTAACACTGATATATCCCATACCCCTCACTGTAACACTCTGATATACCCTACACCCCTCACTGTAACACTCTGATATACCCCACACGCCTCACTGTAACACTGATATATCCCACACACCTCACTGTAACACTCTGATATATCCCACACCCCTCACTGTGACACTCTGATATACCCCACACCTCTCATTGTAACACTCTGATATACCCCTCACCCCTCACTGTAACACTCTGATATACACCACACCCCTCACTGTAACATTCAGATATACCTCACATCCCTCACTGTAACACTCTGTTATACCCCACACCCCTCGCTGTAACACTCTCTTATACCCCACACCACTCAGTGTAACACTCTGATATATCCCACACCCCCAATGTAACACTGATATATCCCACACCCCTCACTGTAACACTCTGATATACCCCACACTCTTCACTGTAACACACAGATATACCCCACACCCCTCACTGTAACACCGATATAACCCACATCCATCACTGTAATACCCTGATATACCCAGCAACCCTCACTGTAACACTCTGATATACACCACACCTCTCACTGTAACACTGATATATCCCACACCCCTCACTGTAACACTCTGATATACCCTACACCCCTCGCTGTAACACTCTGATATACCCCACATGCCTCACTGTAACACTGATATAACCCACACTCCTCACTGTAACACTCTGATATACCCTACACCCCTCATTGTAACACTCTGATATACCCCACACCCCTCACTGTAACACTGATATATCCCACACCCCTCACTGTAACACTCTGATATATCCCACACCCCTCACTGTAACACCCATATATCCCACGACTCTCACTGTAACACTCTGATACACACTACACCCCTCACTGAAACACTCTGATATATCCCAAACACCACACAGTAACACTCTGTTATACCCCACACCACTCACTGTAACACTATGATATACGCCACGCCCCTCATGGTAGCATTCTAATATCCCCCACACCCCTCACTGTAACACTCTGATATACCCCACACCCCTCACTGTAACACTCTGATATACCCCACACCCTTCACTGTAACACTTATATACCCCACACCCCTCACTGTAACACTCTGATATACCCCACACCCTCACTGTAACACTCTGATATACCCCTCACACCTCACTGGTGCACTGATATACCCCACACCCCTCACTGTAACACTCTGATATACACCACACCCTGCATTGTAACACTGATATAATCCACACCCCTCACTGTAACACTGTGATATACCCCACTCTCCTGACTGTAACACTCTGATATACCCTACACCCCTCACTGTAACACTCTGATATACCCCATACGCCTCACTGTAACACTGATATATCCCACACCCCTCACTGTAACACTCTGATATACCCCACACCCTTCACTGTAGCACACTGATATACCCCACACCCCTCATTGTAACACTGATATATCCCACATCCCTTACTGTAGCACCCTGATATACGCAGCAAACCTCACTGTAACACTCTGATATACACCACACTGCTCACTGTAACACTGGTATATCCCACACCCCTCACTGGAACACTCTGATATACCCTACACCCCTCACTGTAACACTCTGATTTACCCCACACCCTGCATTGTAACACTGATATAATCCACACCCCTCACTGTAACACTGTGATATAACCCACTCTCCTCACTGTAACACTCTGATATATCCCACACCCCTCACTGTAACACTCTGATATACCCTACACCCCTCACAGTAACACTCTGATATACCCAACACACCATACAGTAACAGTCTGTTATGCCCCACACCACTCAGTTTAACTGTGATATACGCCACACCCCTCATGGTAGCATTGTAATATACCCCACACCCCTCACTGTAACACTGTGATATACCCCACACCCCTCACTGTAACACTCTGATATACCCCACAACCCTCACTGTAACACTGTGATATACCCCACACCCCTCGCTGTAACGCACTGATATACCCCACACCCCTCACTGTAACACTCTGATATACCCCACACCCCTCATTGTAACACTCTGATATACACCAAACCCTGCATTGTAACACTGATATAATCCACACCCCTCATGGTAACACTGTGATATACCCCACTCTCCTCACTTTTTACACTCTGATATACCCCACACCCCTCGCTGTAACACTTTGATATACCTCACACCCCTCAATCTAACACTCTGATATACACCACACCCATCACTGTGGCAGACTTATATACCCCACACCCCTCACTGTAACACTGATATATCCCACATCCCTCACTGTAACACTCTTATATACCCCACACCCCTCACGGTAGCATTCTAATATCCCCCACACCCCTCACTGTAACACTCTGATATACCCCTCACCCCTCACTGTAACACTCTGATATACACCACACCCCTCACTGTAACATTCAGATATACTTCACATCCCTCACTGTAACACTCTTTTATACCCCACAACCCTCATTGTCACACTCTAATATACCCCACATCCCTCGCTGTAACACTCTCTTATACCCCACACCACTCAGTGTAACACTCTGTTATATCACACACCCCCAATGTAACACTGATATATCCCACACCCCTCACTGTAACACTCTGATATACCCCACACCCTTCACTGTAACACACAGTTATACACCACACCCCTCACTGTAACACTGATATATCCCATACCCCTCACTGTAACACTCTGATATACCCTACACCCCTCACTGTAACACTCTGATATACCCCACACGCCTCACTGTAACACTGATATATCCCACACACCTCACTGTAACACTCTGATATACCCTACACCCCTCACTGTAACACTGATATATCCCACACCCCTCACTGTAACACTTTGATATATCCCACACCTCTCACTGTAACACCCTGATACACACTACACCCCTCACTGAAACACTCTGATATATTCCAAACACCACACAGTAACACTCTGTTATACCCCACACCACTCAGTGTAACACTCTGATATACCCTACACCCCTCACTGTAACACTGATATATCCCACACCCCTCACTGTAACACTCTGATATACCCCACACCCTTCACTGTAACACACAGTTATACACCACACCCCTCACTGTAACACTGATATATCCCATACCCCTCACTGTAACACTCTGATATACCCTACACCCCTCACTGTAACACTCTGATATACCCCACACGCCTCACTGTAACACTGATATATCCCACACACCTCACTGTAACACTCTGATATATCCCACACCCCTCACTGTGACACTCTGATATACCCCACACCTCTCATTGTAACACTCTGATATACCCCTCACCCCTCACTGTAACACTTTGATATACACCACACCCCTCACTGTAACATTCAGATATACCTCACATCCCTCACTGTAACACTCTGTTATACCCCACACCCCTCGCTGTAACACTCTCTTATACCCCACACCACTCGGTGTAACACTCTGATATATCCCACACCCCCAATGTAACACTGATATATCCCACACCCCTCACTGTAACACCGATATATCCCACATCCATCACTGTAATACCCTGATATACCCAGCAACCCTCACTGTAACACTCTGATATACACCACACCTCTCACTGTAACACTGATATATCCCACACCCCTCACTGTAACACTCTGATATACCCTACACCCCTCGCTGTAACACTCTGATATACCCCACATGCCTCACTGTAACACTGATATAACCCACACTCCTCACTGTAACACTCTGATATACCCTACACCCCTCATTGTAACACTCTGATATACCCCACACCCCTCACTGTAACACTGATATATCCCACACCCCTCACTGTAACACTGATATATCCCACACCCCTCACTGTAACACCCATATATCCCACGCCTCTCACTGTAACACTCTGATACACACTACACCCCTCACTGAAACACTCTGATATATCCCAAACACCACACAGTAACACTCTGTTATACCCCACACCACTCACTGTAACACTATGATATACGCCACGCCCCTCATGGTAGCATTCTAATATTCCCCACACCCCTCACTGTAACACTCTGATATACCCCACACCCCTCACTGTAACACTCTGATATACCCCACACCCTTCACTGTAACACTTATATACCCCACACCCCTCACTGTAACACTCTGATATACCCCACACCCTCACTGTAACACTCTGATTTACCCCACACCCCTCACTGTAACATTCAGATATACCTCACATCCCTCTCTGTAACACTCTGTTATACCCCACAACCCTCATCGTCACACTCTAATATACCCCACACCCCTCGCTGTAAAACTCTGTTATACCCCACACACCTCATTGTAACACTCTGATATACCCTACACCCCTCTCTGTAACACACTGATATACCCCACATCCCTCACTGTAACACTCTGATATACCCCACACTCCTCAACGTAACAATCTGATATACGCCACACCCCTTACTGTAACACTCTGATATACCCCACAGCCCTCACTGTAACACTCTGATATATCCCACACCCCTCACTGTGACACTCTGATATACCCCACACCTCTCATTGTAACACTCTGATATACCCCTCACCCCTCACTGTAACACGCTGATATACACCACACCCCTCACTGTAACATTCAGATATACCTCACATCCCTCACTGTAACACTCTGTTATACCCCACAACCCTCATCGTCACACTCTAATATACCCCACACCCCTCGCTGTAACACTCTCTTATACCCCACACCACTCAGTGTAACACTCTGATATATCCCACACCCCCAATGTAACACTGATATATCCCTCACCCCTCACTGTAACACTCTGATATACCCCACACTCTTCACTGTAACACACAGATATACCCCACACCCCTCACTGTAACACCGATATATCCCACATCCATCACTGTAATACCCTGATATACCCAGCAACCCTCACTGTAACACTCTGATATACACCACACCTCTCGCTGTAACACTGATATATCCCACACCCCTCACTGTAACACTCTGATATACCCTACACCCCTCACTGTAACACTCTGATATACCCCACATGCCTCACTGTAACACTGATATAACCCACACTCCTCACTGTAACACTCTGATATACCCTACACCCCTCACTGTAACACTCTGATATACCCCACACCCCTCACTGTAACACTGATATATCCCACACCCCTCACTGTAACACTTTGATATATCCCACACCCCTCACTGTAACACCCATATATCCCACACCTCTCACTGTAACACTCTGATACACACTACACCCCTCACTGAAACACTCTGATATATCCCAAACACCACACAGTAACACTCTGTTATACCCCACACCACTCACTGTAACACTATGATATACGCCACGCCCCTCATGGTAGCATTCTAATATCCCCTCACCCCTCACTGTAACACTCTGATATACCCCACACCCCTCACTGTAACACTCTGATATACCCCACACCCTTCACTGTAACACTTATATACCCCACACCCCTCACTGTAACACTCTGATATACCCCACACCCTCACTGTAACACTCTGATGTAAACCACACACTGCATTGTAACACTGATATAATCCACACGCCTCACTGCAACACTGTGTTATACCCCACTCTACTCACTTTAACACTCTGATATACACCACACCCCTCACTGTGGCCGTCTGATATACCACACACCCCTCACTGTGGCAGTCTGATATACCCCACACACCTCACTGTAACACTGATATATCCCACATCCCTCATTTTACACTCTGATATACCCCACACCCCTCACTGTTACACTCTGATGTAAACCACACGCTGCATTTTAACACTGATATAATCCACAACCCTCACTGTAACACTGTGATATACCCCACTCTCCTCACTTTAACACTCTGATATACCCCACACCCCTCGCTGTAACACTTGGATATAGCTCACACCCCTCACTCTAACACTCTGATATACACCACACCCCTCACTGTTGCAGTCTGATAAACCCCACACCCCTCACTGTAACTCTGATATTTCCCACATCCCTCACTGTAACACTCTGATATACCCCACACCCCTCACGGTAGCATTCTAATATCCACCACATCCCTCACTGTAACACTCTGATATACCCCACACCCCTCATTGTAACACTCTGATATACCTCACATCCCTCACCGTAACACTCTGTTATACCCCACACCACTCAGTGTAATACTCTGATATAGCACACACCCGGCATTGTAACACTGATATAATCGACACCCCTCACTATAACACTGTGATAAACACCACTCTCCTCACTGTAACACTCTGATATACCCCACAGCCCTCACTGTAACACTCTTATACACCCTACACCCCTCTCTGTAACACACTGATATACCCCACATCCCTCACTGTAACACTCTGATATACCCCACATGCCTCACTGTAACACTGATATAACCCACACTCCTCACTGTAACACTCTGATATACCCTATACCCCTCATTGTAACACTCTGATATACCCCACACCCCTCACTGTAACACTGATATATCCCACACCCCTCACTGTAACACTCTGATATATCCCACACCCCTCACTGTAACACCCATATATCCCACGACTCTCACTGTAACACTCTGATACACACTACACCCCTCACTGAAACACTCTGATATATCCCAAACACCACACAGTAACACTCTGTTATACCCCACACCACTCACTGTAACACTATGATATACGCCACGCCCCTCATGGTAGCATTCTAATATCCCCCACACCCCTCACTGTAACACTCTGATATACCCCACACCCCTCACTGTAACACTCTGATATACCCCACACCCTTCACTGTAACACTTATATACCCCACACCCCTCACTGTAACACTCTGATATACCCCACACCCTCACTGTAACACTCTGATATACCCCTCACACCTCACTGGTGCACTGATATACCCCACACCCCTCACTGTAACACTCTGATATACACCACACCCTGCATTGTAACACTGATATAATCCACACCCCTCACTGTAACACTGTGATATACCCCACTCTCCTGACTGTAACACTCTGATATACCCTACACCCCTCACTGTAACACTCTGATATACCCCATACGCCTCACTGTAACACTGATATATCCCACACCCCTCACTGTAACACTCTGATATACCCCACACCCTTCACTGTAGCACACTGATATACCCCACACCCCTCATTGTAACACTGATATATCCCACATCCCTTACTGTAGCACCCTGATATACGCAGCAAACCTCACTGTAACACTCTGATATACACCACACTGCTCACTGTAACACTGGTATATCCCACACCCCTCACTGGAACACTCTGATATACCCTACACCCCTCACTGTAACACTCTGATTTACCCCACACCCTGCATTGTAACACTGATATAATCCACACCCCTCACTGTAACACTGTGATCTACCCCACTCTCCTCACTGTAACACTCTGATATACCCCACACCCCTCACTGTAATACACATATATCCCACACCCCTCACTGTAACACTCTGATATATCCCACACCCCTCACTGTAACACTCTGATATACCCTACACCCCTCACAGTAACACTCTGATATACCCAACACACCATACAGTAACAGTCTGTTATGCCCCACACCACTCAGTTTAACTGTGATATACGCCACACCCCTCATGGTAGCATTGTAATATACCCCACACCCCTCACTGTAACACTCTGATATACACCACACCCTGCATTGTAACACTGATATAATCCACACCCCTCACTGTAACACTGTGATATACCCCACTCTCCTGACTGTAACACTCTGATATACCCTACACCCCTCACTGTAACACTCTGATATACCCCATACGCCTCACTGTAACACTGATATATCCCACACCCCTCACTGTAACACTCTGATATACCCCACACCCTTCACTGTAGCACACTGATATACCCCACACCCCTCATTGTAACACTGATATATCCCACATCCCTTACTGTAGCACCCTGATATACGCAGCAAACCTCACTGTAACACTCTGATATACACCACACTGCTCACTGTAACACTGGTATATCCCACACCCCTCACTGGAACACTCTGATATACCCTACACCCCTCACTGTAACACTCTGATTTACCCCACACCCTGCATTGTAACACTGATATAATCCACACCCCTCACTGTAACACTGTGATCTACCCCACTCTCCTCACTGTAACACTCTGATATACCCCACACCCCTCACTGTAATACACATATATCCCACACCCCTCACTGTAACACTCTGATATATCCCACATCCCTCACTGTAACACTCTGATATACCCTACACCCCTCACAGTAACACTCTGATATACCCAACACACCATACAGTAACAGTCTGTTATGCCCCACACCACTCAGTTTAACTGTGATATACGCCACACCCCTCATGGTAGCATTGTAATATACCCCACACCCCTCACTGTAACACTGTGATATACCCCACACCCCTCACTGTAACACTCTGATATACCCCACAACCCTCACTGTAACACTGTGATATACCCCACACCCCTCGCTGTAACACACTGATATACCCCACACCCCTCACTGTAACACTCTGATATACCCTACACCCCTCACTGTAACACTCTGATATACCCCACACGCCTCACTGTAACACTGATATATCCCACACACCTCACTGTAACACTCTGATATACCTCACATCCCTCACTGTAACACTCTTTTATACCCCACAACCCTCATCGTCACACTCTAATATACCCCACATCCCTCGCTGTAACACTCTCTTATACCCCACACCACTCAGTGTAACACTCTGTTATATCACACACACCCAATGTAACACTGATATATCCCACACCCCTCACTGTAACACTCTGATATACCCCACACCCTTCACTGTAACACACAGTTATACACCACACCCCTCACTGTAACACTGATATATCCCATACCCCTCACTGTAACACTCTGATATACCCTACACCCCTCACTGTAACACTCTGATATACCCCACACGCCTCACTGTAACACTGATATATCCCACACACCTCACTGTAACACTCTGATATACCCTACACCCCTCACTGTAACACTGATATATCCCACACCCCTCACTGTAACACTTTGATATATCCCACACCTCTCACTGTAACACTCTGATACACACTACACCCCTCACTGAAACACTCTGATATATTCCAAACACCACACAGTAACACTCTGTTATACCCCACACCACTCAGTGTAACACTCTGATATACCCTACACCCCTCACTGTAACACTGATATATCCCACACCCCTCACTGTAACACTCTGATATACCCCACACCCTTCACTGTAACACACAGTTATACACCACACCCCTCACTGTAACACTGATATATCCCATACCCCTCACTGTAACACTCTGATATACCCTACACCCCTCACTGTAACACTCTGATATACCCCACACGCCTCACTGTAACACTGATATATCCCACACACCTCACTGTAACACTCTGATATATCCCACACCCCTCACTGTGACACTCTGATATACCCCACACCTCTCATTGTAACACACTGATATACCCCTCACCCCTCACTGTAACACTCTGATATACACCACACCCCTCACTGTAACATTCAGATATACCTCACATCCCTCACTGTAACACTCTGTTATACCCCACACCCCTCGCTGTAACACTCTCTTATACCCCACACCACTCAGTGTAACACTCTGATATATCCCACACCCCCAATGTAACACTGATATATCCCACACCCCTCACTGTAACACTCTGATATACCCCACACTCTTCACTGTAACACACAGATATACCCCACACCCCTCACTGTAACACCGATATATCCCACATCCATCACTGTAATACCCTGATATACCCAGCAACCCTCACTGTAACACTCTGATATACACCACACCTCTCACTGTAACACTGATATATCCCACACCCCTCACTGTAACACTCTGATATACCCTACACCCCTCGCTGTAACACTCTGATATACCCCACATGCCTCACTGTAACACTGATATAACCCACACTCCTCACTGTAACACTCTGATATACCCTACACCCCTCATTGTAACACTCTGATATACCCCACACCCCTCACTGTAACACTGATATATCCCACACCCCTCACTGTAACACTTTGATATATCCCACACCCCTCACTGTAACACCCATATATCCCACGACTCTCACTATAACACTCTGATACACACTACACCCCTCACTGAAACACTCTGATATATCCCAAACACCACACAGTAACACTCTGTTATACCCCACACCACTCACTGTAACACTATGATATACGCCACGCCCCTCATGGTAGCATTCTAATATCCCCCACACCCCTCACTGTAACACTCTGATATACCCCACACCCCTCACTGTAACACTCTGATATACCCCACACCCTTCACTGTAACACTTATATACCCCACACCCCTCACTGTAACACTCTGATATACCCCACACCCTCACTGTAACACTCTGATATACCCCTCACACCTCACTGGTGCACTGATATACCCCACACCCCTCACTGTAACACTCTGATATACACCACACCCTGCATTGTAACACTGATATAATCCACACCCCTCACTGTAACACTGTGATATACCCCACTCTCCTGACTGTAACACTCTGATATACCCTACACCCCTCACTGTAACACTCTGATATACCCCATACGCCTCACTGTAACACTGATATATCCCACACCCCTCACTGTAACACTCTGATATACCCCACACCCTTCACTGTAGCACACTGATATACCCCACACCCCTCATTGTAACACTGATATATCCCACATCCCTTACTGTAGCACCCTGATATACGCAGCAAACCTCACTGTAACACTCTGATATACACCACACTGCTCACTGTAACACTGGTATATCCCACACCCCTCACTGGAACACTCTGATATACCCTACACCCCTCACTGTAACACTCTGATTTACCCCACACCCTGCATTGTAACACTGATATAATCCACACCCCTCACTGTAACACTGTGATATACCCCACTCTCCTCACTGTAACACTCTGATATACCCCACACCCCTCACTGTAATACACATATATCCCACACCCCTCACTGTAACACTCTGATATATCCCACACCCCTCACTGTAACACTCTGATATACCCTACACCCCTCACAGTAACACTCTGATATACCCAACACACCATACAGTAACAGTCTGTTATGCCCCACACCACTCAGTTTAACTGTGATATACGCCACACCCCTCATGGTAGCATTGTAATATACCCCACACCCCTCACTGTAACACTGTGATATACCCCACACCCCTCACTGTAACACTCTGATATACCCCACAACCCTCACTGTAACACTGTGATATACCCCACACCCCTCACTGTAACACACTGATATACCCCACACCCCTCACTGTAACACTCTGATATACCCCACACCCCTCATTGTAACACTCTGATATACACCAAACCCTGCATTGTAACACTGATATAATCCACACCCCTCATGGTAACACTGTGATATACCCCACTCTCCTCACTTTTTACACTCTGATATACCCCACACCCCTCGCTGTAACACTTTGATATACCTCACACCCCTCAATCTAACACTCTGATATACACCACACCCATCACTGTGGCAGACCTATATACCCCACACCCCTCACTGTAACACTGATATATCCCACATCCCTCACTGTAACACTCTTATATACCCCACACCCCTCACGGTAGCATTCTAATATCCCCCACACCCCTCACTGTAACACTCTGATATACCCCTCACCCCTCACTGTAACACTCTGATATACACCACACCCCTCACTGTAACATTCAGATATACTTCACATCCCTCACTGTAACACTCTTTTATACCCCACAACCCTCATTGTCACACTCTAATATACCCCACATCCCTCGCTGTAACACTCTCTTATACCCCACACCACTCAGTGTAACACTCTGTTATATCACACACCCCCAATGTAACACTGATATATCCCACACCCCTCACTGTAACACTCTGATATACCCCACACCCTTCACTGTAACACACAGTTATACACCACACCCCTCACTGTAACACTGATATATCCCATACCCCTCACTGTAACACTCTGATATACCCTACACCCCTCACTGTAACACTCTGATATACCCCACACGCCTCACTGTAACACTGATATATCCCACACACCTCACTGTAACACTCTGATATACCTCACATCCCTCACTGTAACACTCTTTTATACCCCACAACCCTCATCGTCACACTCTAATATACCCCACATCCCTCGCTGTAACACTCTCTTATACCCCACACCACTCAGTGTAACACTCTGTTATATCACACACACCCAATGTAACACTGATATATCCCACACCCCTCACTGTAACACTCTGATATACCCCACACCCTTCACTGTAACACACAGTTATACACCACACCCCTCACTGTAACACTGATATATCCCATACCCCTCACTGTAACACTCTGATATACCCTACACCCCTCACTGTAACACTCTGATATACCCCACACGCCTCACTGTAACACTGATATATCCCACACACCTCACTGTAACACTCTGATATACCCTACACCCCTCACTGTAACACTGATATATCCCACACCCCTCACTGTAACACTCTGATACACACTACACCCCTCACTGAAACACTCTGATATATTCCAAACACCACACAGTAACACTCTGTTATACCCCACACCACTCAGTGTAACACTCTGATATACCCTACACCCCTCACTGTAACACTGATATATCCCACACCCCTCACTGTAACACTCTGATATACCCCACACCCTTCACTGTAACACACAGTTATACACCACACCCCTCACTGTAACACTGATATATCCCATACCCCTCAGTGTAACACTCTGATATACCCTACACCCCTCACTGTAACACTCTGATATACCCCACACGCCTCACTGTAACACTGATATATCCCACACACCTCACTGTAACACTCTGATATATCCCACACCCCTCACTGTGACACTCTGATATACCCCACACCTCTCATTGTAACACTCTGATATACCCCTCACCCCTCACTGTAACACTCTGATATACACCACACCCCTCACTGTAACATTCAGATATACCTCACATCCCTCACTGTAACACTCTGTTATACCCCACACCCCTCGCTGTAACACTCTCTTATACCCCACACCACTCAGTGTAACACTCTGATATATCCCACACCCCCAATGTAACACTGATATATCCCACACCCCTCACTGTAACACCGATATATCCCACATCCATCACTGTAATACCCTGATATACCCAGCAACCCTCACTGTAACACTCTGATATACACCACACCTCTCACTGTAACACTGATATATCCCACACCCCTCACTGTAACACTCTGATATACCCTACACCCCTCGCTGTAACACTCTGATATACCCCACATGCCTCACTGTAACACTGATATAACCCACACTCCTCACTGTAACACTCTGATATACCCTACACCCCTCATTGTAACACTCTGATATACCCCACACCCCTCACTGTAACACTGATATATCCCACACCCCTCACTGTAACACTCTGATATATCCCACACCCCTCACTGTAACACCCATATATCCCACGCCTCTCACTGTAACACTCTGATACACACTACACCCCTCACTGAAACACTCTGATATATCCCAAACACCACACAGTAACACTCTGTTATACCCCACACCACTCACTGTAACACTATGATATACGCCACGCCCCTCATGGTAGCATTCTAATATCCCCCACACCCCTCACTGTAACACTCTGATATACCCCACACCCCTCACTGTAACACTCTGATATACCCCACACCCTTCACTGTAACACTTATATACCCCACACCCCTCACTGTAACACTCTGATATACCCCACACCCTCACTGTAACACTCTGATTTACCCCACACCCCTCACTGTAACATTCAGATATACCTCACATCCCTCTCTGTAACACTCTGTTATACCCCACAACCCTCATCGTCACACTCTAATATACCCCACACCCCTCGCTGTAAAACTCTGTTATACCCCACTCTCCTGACTGTAACACTCTGATATACCCTACACCCCTCTCTGTAACACACTGATATACCCCACATCCCTCACTGTAACACTCTGATATACCCCACACTCCTCAACGTAACAATCTGATATACGCCACACCCCTTACTGTAACACTCTGATATACCCCACAGCCCTCACTGTAACACTCTGATATATCCCACACCCCTCACTGTGACACTCTGATATACCCCACACCTCTCATTGTAACACTCTGATATACCCCTCACCCCTCACTGTAACACGCTGATATACACCACACCCCTCACTGTAACATTCAGATATACCTCACATCCCTCACTGTAACACTCTGTTATACCCCACAACCCTCATCGTCACACTCTAATATACCCCACACCCCTCGCTGTAACACTCTCTTATACCCCACACCACTCAGTGTAACACTCTGATATATCCCACACCCCCAATGTAACACTGATATATCCCACACCCCTCACTGTAACACTCTGATATACCCCACACTCTTCACTGTAACACACAGATATACCCCACACCCCTCACTGTAACACCGATATATCCCACATCCATCACTGTAATACCCTGATATACCCAGCAACCCTCACTGTAACACTCTGATATACACCACACCTCTCGCTGTAACACTGATATATCCCACACCCCTCACTGTAACACTCTGATATACCCTACACCCCTCACTGTAACACTCTGATATACCCCACATGCCTCACTGTAACACTGATATAACCCACACTCCTCACTGTAACACTCTGATATACCCTACACCCCTCACTGTAACACTCTGATATACCCCACACCCCTCACTGTAACACTGATATATCCCACACCCCTCACTGTAACACTTTGATATATCCCACACCCCTCACTGTAACACCCATATATCCCACACCTCTCACTGTAACACTCTGATACACACTACACCCCTCACTGAAACACTCTGATATATCCCAAACACCACACAGTAACACTCTGTTATACCCCACACCACTCACTGTAACACTATGATATACGCCACGCCCCTCATGGTAGCATTCTAATATCCCCTCACCCCTCACTGTAACACTCTGATATACCCCACACCCCTCACTGTAACACTCTGATATACCCCACACCCTTCACTGTAACACTTATATACCCCACACCCCTCACTGTAACACTCTGATATACCCCACACCCTCACTGTAACACTCTGATGTAAACCACACACTGCATTGTAACACTGATATAATCCACACGCCTCACTGCAACACTGTGTTATACCCCACTCTACTCACTTTAACACTCTGATATACACCACACCCCTCACTGTGGCCGTCTGATATACCACACACCCCTCACTGTGGCAGTCTGATATACCCCACACACCTCACTGTAACACTGATATATCCCACATCCCTCATTTTACACTCTGATATACCCCACACCCCTCACTGTTACACTCTGATGTAAACCACACGCTGCATTTTAACACTGATATAATCCACAACCCTCACTGTAACACTGTGATATACCCCACTCTCCTCACTTTAACACTCTGATATACCCCACACCCCTCGCTGTAACACTTGGATATAGCTCACACCCCTCACTCTAACACTCTGATATACACCACACCCCTCACTGTGGCAGTCTGATAAACCCCACACCCCTCACTGTAACTCTGATATATCCCACATCCCTCACTGTAACACTCTGATATACCCCACACCCCTCACGGTAGCATTCTAATATCCACCACATCCCTCACTGTAACACTCTGATATACCCCACACCCCTCATTGTAACACTCTGATATACCTCACATCCCTCACCGTAACACTCTGTTATACCCCACACCACTCAGTGTAATACTCTGATATAGCACACACCCGGCATTGTAACACTGATATAATCCACACCCCTCACTATAACACTGTGATAAACACCACTCTCCTCACTGTAACACTCTGATATACCCCACAGCCCTCACTGTAACACTCTTATACACCCTACACCCCTCTCTGTAACACACTGATATACCCCACACCCCTCACTCTAACACTCTGATATACCCAACACCCCTCACTGTAACACTCTGATATACCCCACACCCCTCACTGTAACACTGATATATCCCACACCCCTCACTGTAACATTCTGATATACCCAACACCCCTCACTGTAACAGTCTGATATACCCCACACCCCTCACTGTAACACTGATATATCCCACTCCCCTCACTGTAACACTCTGATATACCCCACACCACTCACTGTAACACTCTGATATATCCCACACCCCTCAGTGTAACACACTGATATACCCCACACCCCTCACTGTAACACTGATATACCCCACACCCCTCACTGTGACACTCTGATATATCCAACATCCCTCAGTTTAACACTCTGATATCCCCAACACCCCTCACTGTAACACTCTGATATACCCCACGCCACTCACTGTAACACTCTGATATACCCCACACAGTAACTCTTTCATCTACCCCACACCCTTCGCTTGAACACCCTGATATACCCCACACTCCTCAATGTAACAATCTGGTATACCCCACACCCCTTACTGTAACACTCTGATATACCCCACACCCCTCACTGTGACACTCTGATATATTCCACACCCCTCACTGTGACACTCTGATATATCCCACACCCCTCACTGTGACACTCTGATATACCCCACACCTCTCATTGTACCACTCTGATATACCCCACACCCCTCACTGTAACACTTTGATATATCCCACACCCCTCACTGTAACACTCTGATATACCCCACACCCCTCACTGTAACACTCTGATATACCCAACACCCCTCACTGTAACTCTCTGATATACCCCACACCCCTCACTGTAACACTCTGATATACCCAACACCCCTCACTGTAACACTCTGGTATCTCCAACATCCCTCACTGTAACACTCTGATATACCCCACACCCCTCACTGTAACACTCTGATATACCCCACACCCCACACTGTAACACTGATATATCCCACACCCCTCACTGTAACATTCTGATACACCCTACTCCCCTCACTGTAACACTCTGATATACCCCACACCACTCACTGTAACACTCTGATATATCCCACACCCCTCACTGTGACACTGTGATATATCCCACACCCCTCACTGTGACACTCTGATATATCCCACACCCCTCACTGTAACACTCTGATATACCCCACACCCCTCACTCTAACACTCTGATATACCCAACACCCCTCACTGTAACACTCTGATATACCCCACACCCCTCACTGTAACACTGATATATCCCACACCCCTCACTGTAACATTCTGATATACCCAACACCCCTCACTGTAACAGTCTGATATACCCCACACCCCTCACTGTAACACTGATATATCCCACTCCCCTCACTGTAACACTCTGATATTCCCCACACCACTCACTGTAACACTCTGATATACCCCACACCCCTCAGTGTAACACACTGATATACCCCACACCCCTCACTGTAACACTGATATACCCCACACCCCTCACTGTGACACTCTGATATATCCAACATCCCTCAGTTTAACACTCTGATATCCCCAACACCCCTCACTGTAACACTCTGATATACCCCACGCCACTCACTGTAACACTCTGATATACCCCACACAGTAACTCTTTCATCTACCCCACACCCTTCGCTTGAACACCCTGATATACCCCACACCCCTCGCTGTAACACTCTGATATACCCCACACCCCTCAGTGTAACACTCTGATATACCCCACACACCTCACTCTAACACTCTGATATACCCCACACCGCTCATTGTAACACTGATATATTCCACTCCCATCACTGTAACACTCTGATATACCCCATACCCCTCACTGTTACATCCTGATATGCCCCAAACCTCTGACTGTAACACTCTGCTACACCCCAAACCCCACACTTTAGCACTGATATACCCCACACTCCTCACCCTAACACTCTGATTTACTCCACACACCTCATTGTAACACTCTGATATACCCGACACCCTTCACTGTAACACACAGTTATACACCACACCCCTCACTGTAACACTGATATATCCCATACCCCTCACTGTAACACTCTGATATACCCTACACCCCTCACTGTAACACTCTGATATACCCCACACGCCTCACTGTAACACTGATATATCCCACACACCTCACTGTAACACTCTGATATACCCTACACCCCTCACTGTAACACTGATATATCCCACACCCCTCACTGTAACACTCTGATACACACTACACCCCTCACTGAAACACTCTGATATATTCCAAACACCACACAGTAACACTCTGTTATACCCCACACCACTCAGTGTAACACTCTGATATACCCTACACCCCTCACTGTAACACTGATATATCCCACACCCCTCACTGTAACACTCTGATATACCCCACACCCTTCACTGTAACACACAGTTATACACCACACCCCTCACTGTAACACTGATATATCCCATACCCCTCACTGTAACACTCTGATATACCCTACACCCCTCACTGTAACACTCTGATATACCCCACACGCCTCACTGTAACACTGATATATCCCACACACCTCACTGTAACACTCTGATATATCCCACACCCCTCACTGTGACACTCTGATATACCCCACACCTCTCATTGTAACACTCTGATATACCCCTCACCCCTCACTGTAACACTCTGATATACACCACACCCCTCACTGTAACATTCAGATATACCTCACATCCCTCACTGTAACACTCTGTTATACCCCACACCCCTCGCTGTAACACTCTCTTATACCCCACACCACTCAGTGTAACACTCTGATATATCCCACACCCCCAATGTAACACTGATATATCCCACACCCCTCACTGTAACACCGATATATCCCACATCCATCACTGTAATACCCTGATATACCCAGCAACCCTCACTGTAACACTCTGATATACACCACACCTCTCACTGTAACACTGATATATCCCACACCCCTCACTGTAACACTCTGATATACCCTACACCCCTCGCTGTAACACTCTGATATACCCCACATGCCTCACTGTAACACTGATATAACCCACACTCCTCACTGTAACACTCTGATATACCCTACACCCCTCATTGTAACACTCTGATATACCCCACACCCCTCACTGTAACACTGATATATCCCACACCCCTCACTGTAACACTCTGATATATCCCACACCCCTCACTGTAACACCCATATATCCCACGCCTCTCACTGTAACACTCTGATACACACTACACCCCTCACTGAAACACTCTGATATATCCCAAACACCACACAGTAACACTCTGTTATACCCCACACCACTCACTGTAACACTATGATATACGCCACGCCCCTCATGGTAGCATTCTAATATCCCCCACACCCCTCACTGTAACACTCTGATATACCCCACACCCCTCACTGTAACACTCTGATATACCCCACACCCTTCACTGTAACACTTATATACCCCACACCCCTCACTGTAACACTCTGATATACCCCACACCCTCACTGTAACACTCTGATTTACCCCACACCCCTCACTGTAACATTCAGATATACCTCACATCCCTCTCTGTAACACTCTGTTATACCCCACAACCCTCATCGTCACACTCTAATATACCCCACACCCCTCGCTGTAAAACTCTGTTATACCCCACACACCTCATTGTAACACTCTGATATACCCTACACCCCTCTCTGTAACACACTGATATACCCCACATCCCTCACTGTAACACTCTGATATACCCCACACTCCTCAACGTAACAATCTGATATACGCCACACCCCTTACTGTAACACTCTGATATACCCCACAGCCCTCACTGTAACACTCTGATATATCCCACACCCCTCACTGTGACACTCTGATATACCCCACACCTCTCATTGTAACACTCTGATATACCCCTCACCCCTCACTGTAACACGCTGATATACACCACACCCCTCACTGTAACATTCAGATATACCTCACATCCCTCACTGTAACACTCTGTTATACCCCACAACCCTCATCGTCACACTCTAATATACCCCACACCCCTCGCTGTAACACTCTCTTATACCCCACACCACTCAGTGTAACACTCTGATATATCCCACACCCCCAATGTAACACTGATATATCCCACACCCCTCACTGTAACACTCTGATATACCCCACACTCTTCACTGTAACACACAGATATACCCCACACCCCTCACTGTAACACCGATATATCCCACATCCATCACTGTAATACCCTGATATACCCAGCAACCCTCACTGTAACACTCTGATATACACCACACCTCTCGCTGTAACACTGATATATCCCACACCCCTCACTGTAACACTCTGATATACCCTACACCCCTCACTGTAACACTCTGATATACCCCACATGCCTCACTGTAACACTGATATAACCCACACTCCTCACTGTAACACTCTGATATACCCTACACCCCTCACTGTAACACTCTGATATACCCCACACCCCTCACTGTAACACTGATATATCCCACACCCCTCACTGTAACACTTTGATATATCCCACACCCCTCACTGTAACACCCATATATCCCACACCTCTCACTGTAACACTCTGATACACACTACACCCCTCACTGAAACACTCTGATATATCCCAAACACCACACAGTAACACTCTGTTATACCCCACACCACTCACTGTAACACTATGATATACGCCACGCCCCTCATGGTAGCATTCTAATATCCCCTCACCCCTCACTGTAACACTCTGATATACCCCACACCCCTCACTGTAACACTCTGATATACCCCACACCCTTCACTGTAACACTTATATACCCCACACCCCTCACTGTAACACTCTGATATACCCCACACCCTCACTGTAACACTCTGATGTAAACCACACACTGCATTGTAACACTGATATAATCCACACGCCTCACTGCAACACTGTGTTATACCCCACTCTACTCACTTTAACACTCTGATATACACCACACCCCTCACTGTGGCCGTCTGATATACCACACACCCCTCACTGTGGCAGTCTGATATACCCCACACACCTCACTGTAACACTGATATATCCCACATCCCTCATTTTACACTCTGATATACCCCACACCCCTCACTGTTACACTCTGATGTAAACCACACGCTGCATTTTAACACTGATATAATCCACAACCCTCACTGTAACACTGTGATATACCCCACTCTCCTCACTTTAACACTCTGATATACCCCACACCCCTCGCTGTAACACTTGGATATAGCTCACACCCCTCACTCTAACACTCTGATATACACCACACCCCTCACTGTGGCAGTCTGATAAACCCCACACCCCTCACTGTAACTCTGATATATCCCACATCCCTCACTGTAACACTCTGATATACCCCACACCCCTCACGGTAGCATTCTAATATCCACCACATCCCTCACTGTAACACTCTGATATACCCCACACCCCTCATTGTAACACTCTGATATACCTCACATCCCTCACCGTAACACTCTGTTATACCCCACACCACTCAGTGTAATACTCTGATATAGCACACACCCGGCATTGTAACACTGATATAATCCACACCCCTCACTATAACACTGTGATAAACACCACTCTCCTCACTGTAACACTCTGATATACCCCACAGCCCTCACTGTAACACTCTTATACACCCTACACCCCTCTCTGTAACACACTGATATACCCCACATCCCTCACTGTAACACTCTGATATACCCCACACTCCTCAATGTAACAATCTGGTATACCCCACACCCCTTACTGTAACACTCTGATATACCCCACACCCCGCACTGTGACACTCTGATATATTCCACACCCCTCACTGTGACACTCTGATATATCCCACACCCCTCACTGTGACACTCTGATATACCCCACACCTCTCATTGTACCACTCTGATATACCCCACACCCCTCACTGTAACACTTTGATATATCCCACACCCCTCACTGTAACACTCTGATATACCCCACACCCCTCACTGTAACACTCTGATATACCCAACACCCCTCACTGTAACTCTCTGATATACCCCACACCCCTCACTGTAACACTCTGATATACCCAACACCCCTCACTGTAACACTCTGATATATCCCTCACCCCTCACTGTAACACTCTGATATACCCCACACCCCTCACTGTAACACTCTGATATACCCCACACCCCTCACTGTAACACTGATATATCCCACACCCCTCACTGTAACATTCTGATACACCCTACTCCCCTCACTGTAACACTCTGATATACCCCACACCACTCACTGTAACACTCTGATATATCCCACACCCCTCACTGTGACACTGTGATATATCCCACACCCCTCACTGTGACACTCTGATATATCCCACACCCCTCACTGTAACACTCTGATATACCCCACACCCCTCACTCTAACACTCTGATATACCCAACACCCCTCACTGTAACACTCTGATATACCCCACACCCCTCACTGTAACACTGATATATCCCACACCCCTCACTGTAACATTCTGATATACCCAACACCCCTCACTGTAACAGTCTGATATACCCCACACCCCTCACTGTAACACTGATATATCCCACTCCCCTCACTGTAACACTCTGATATACCCCACACCACTCACTGTAACACTCTGATATATCCCACACCCCTCAGTGTAACACACTGATATACCCCACACCCCTCACTGTAACACTGATATACCCCACACCCCTCACTGTGACACTCTGATATATCCAACATCCCTCAGTTTAACACTCTGATATCCCCAACACCCCTCACTGTAACACTCTGATATACCCCACGCCACTCACTGTAACACTCTGATATACCCCACACAGTAACTCTTTCATCTACCCCACACCCTTCGCTTGAACACCCTGATATACCCCACACCCCTCGCTGTAACACTCTGATATACCCCACACCCCTCAGTGTAACACTCTGATATACCCCACACCCCTCACTGTAACACTCTGATATACCCCACACCCCTCACTGTAACACTGATATATCCCTCACCCCTCACTGTAACATTCTGATATACCCAACACCCCTCACTGTAACAGTCTGATATACCCCACACCCCTCACTGTAACACTGATATATCCCACTCCCCTCACTGTAACACTCTGATATACCCCACACCACTCACTGTAACACTCTGATATATCCCACACCCCTCAGTGTAACACACTGATATACCCCACACCCCTCACTGTAACACTGATATACCCCACACCCCTCACTGTGACACTCTGATATATCCAACATCCCTCAGTTTAACACTCTGATATCCCCAACACCCCTCACTGTAACACTCTGATATACCCCACGCCACTCACTGTAACACTCTGATATACCCCACACAGTAACTCTTTCATCTACCCCACACCCTTCGCTTGAACACCCTGATATACCCCACACCCCTCGCTGTAACACTCTGATATACCCCACACCCCTCAGTGTAACACTCTGATATACCCCACACACCTCACTCTAACACTCTGATATACCCCACACCGCTCATTGTAACACTGATATATTCCACTCCCATCACTGTAACACTCTGATATACCCCATACCCCTCACTGTTACATCCTGATATGCCCCAAACCTCTGACTGTAACACTCTGCTACACCCCAAACCCCACACTTTAGCACTGATATACCCCACACTCCTCACCCTAACACTCTGATTTACTCCACACACCTCATTGTAACACTCTGATATACCCGACACCCTTCACTGTAACACACAGTTATACACCACACCCCTCACTGTAACACTGATATATCCCATACCCCTCACTGTAACACTCTGATATATCCCACACCCCTCACTGTAACACTCTGATATACCCCACACCCCTCACTGTAACACTGATATATCCCACACACCTCACTGTAACACTCTGATATACCCTACACCCCTCACTGTAACACTGATATATCCCACACCCCTCACTGTAACACTCTGATACACACTACACCCCTCACTGAAACACTCTGATATATTCCAAACACCACACAGTAACACTCTGTTATACCCCACACCACTCAGTGTAACACTCTGATATACCCTACACCCCTCACTGTAACACTGATATATCCCACACCCCTCACTGTAACACTCTGATATACCCCACACCCTTCACTGTAACACTTATATACCCCACACCCCTCACTGTAACACTCTGATATACCCCACACCCTCACTGTAACACTCTGATGTAAACCACACACTGCATTGTAACACTGATATAATCCACACGCCTCACTGCAACACTGTGTTATACCCGACTCTACTCACTTTAACACTCTGATATACACCACACCCCTCACTGTGGCCGTCTGATATACCACACACCCCTCACTGTGGCAGTCTGATATACCCCACACACCTCACTGTAACACTGATATATCCCACATCCCTCATTTTACACTCTGATATACCCCACACCCCTCACTGTTACACTCTGATGTAAACCACACGCTGCATTTTAACACTGATATAATCCACAACCCTCACTGTAACACTGTGATATACCCCACTCTCCTCACTTTAACACTCTGATATACCCCACACCCCTCGCTGTAACACTTGGATATAGCTCACACCCCTCACTCTAACACTCTGATATACACCACACCCCTCACTGTGGCAGTCTGATAAACCCCACACCCCTCACTGTAACTCTGATATATCCCACATCCCTCACTGTAACACTCTGATATACCCCACACCCCTCACGGTAGCATTCTAATATCCACCACATCCCTCACTGTAACACTCTGATATACCCCACACCCCTCATTGTAACACTCTGATATACCTCACATCCCTCACCGTAACACTCTGTTATACCCCACACCACTCAGTGTAATACTCTGATATAGCACACACCCGGCATTGTAACACTGATATAATCCACACCCCTCACTATAACACTGTGATAAACACCACTCTCCTCACTGTAACACTCTGATATACCCCACAGCCCTCACTGTAACACTCTTATACACCCTACACCCCTCTCTGTAACACACTGATATACCCCACATCCCTCACTGTAACACTCTGATATACCCCACACTCCTCAATGTAACAATCTGGTATACCCCACACCCCTTACTGTAACACTCTGATATACCCCACACCCCTCACTGTGACACTCTGATATATTCCACACCCCTCACTGTGACACTCTGATATATCCCACACCCCTCACTGTGACACTCTGATATACCCCACACCTCTCATTGTACCACTCTGATATACCCCACACCCCTCACTGTAACACTCTGATATATCCCACACCCCTCACTGTAACACTCTGATATACCCCACACCCCTCACTGTAACACTCCGATATACCCCAAACCTCTCACTGTAACACTCAGATATACCCCACACCCGTCACTGTAACAGTCTGAAAAATCCCATACCCCTCACTGTAACACTCAGGTATCTCCCTCATCCCTCACTGAAACACTCTGATATACCCCACACCCCTCACTGTAACACTCTGATATACCCCACACCCCTCACTGTAACACTCTGATATACCCCACACCCCTCACTGTAACAGTCTGATATACCCCACACCCCTCACTGTAACACTCTGATATACCCCACACCACTCACTGTAACACTCTGATATATCCCACACCCCTCACTGTGACACTGTGATATATCCCACACCCCTCACTGTGACACTCTGATATATCCCACACCCCTCACTGTAACACTCAGATATACCCCACACCCCTCACTCTAACACTCTGATATACCCAACACCCCTCACTGTAACACTCTGATATACCCCACACCCCTCACTGTAACACTGATATATCCCACACCCCTCACTGTAACATTCTGATATACCCAACACCCCTCACTGTAACAGTCTGATATACCCCACACCCCTCACTGTAACACTGATATATCCCACTCCCCTCACTGTAACACTCTGATATACCCCACACCACTCACTGTAACACTCTGATATATCCCACACCCCTCAGTGTAACACACTGATATACCCCACACCCCTCACTGTAACACTGATATACCCCACACCCCTCACTGTGACACTCTGATATATCCAACATCCCTCAGTTTAACACTCTGATATCCCCAACACCCCTCACTGTAACACTCTGATATACCCCACGCCACTCACTGTAACACTCTGATATACCCCACACAGTAACTCTTTCATCTACCCCACACCCTTCGCTTGAACACCCTGATATACCCCACACCCCTCGCTGTAACACTCTGATATACCCCACACCCCTCAGTGTAACACTCTGATATACCCCACACCCCTCACTGTAACACTCTGATATACCCCACACCCCTCACTGTAACACTGATATATCCCTCACCCCTCACTGTAACATTCTGATATACCCAACACCCCTCACTGTAACAGTCTGATATACCCCACACCCCTCACTGTAACACTGATATATCCCACTCCCCTCACTGTAACACTCTGATATACCCCACACCACTCACTGTAACACTCTGATATATCCCACACCCCTCAGTGTAACACACTGATATACCCCACACCCCTCACTGTAACACTGATATACCCCACACCCCTCACTGTGACACTCTGATATATCCAACATCCCTCAGTTTAACACTCTGATATCCCCAACACCCCTCACTGTAACACTCTGATATACCCCACGCCACTCACTGTAACACTCTGATATACCCCACACAGTAACTCTTTCATCTACCCCACACCCTTCGCTTGAACACCCTGATATACCCCACACCCCTCGCTGTAACACTCTGATATACCCCACACCCCTCAGTGTAACACTCTGATATACCCCACACACCTCACTCTAACACTCTGATATACCCCACACCGCTCATTGTAACACTGATATATTCCACTCCCATCACTGTAACACTCTGATATACCCCATACCCCTCACTGTTACATCCTGATATGCCCCAAACCTCTGACTGTAACACTCTGCTACACCCCAAACCCCACACTTTAGCACTGATATACCCCACACTCCTCACCCTAACACTCTGATTTACTCCACACACCTCATTGTAACACTCTGATATACCCGACACACATTACTGTAAGACTCTGATATACCCCTCACCCCTCACTGTAACATTCTGATATATCCGAAACCCATCATTGTAACACTCTTATATACCCCACACACTTCACTGTAACATTCAGATATACCTCATATACCTCACAGTAACACTCTGTTATACCCCACAACCCTCACCGTCACACTCTAATATACCCCACACCTCTCACTGCAGCACTCTGATATACCCCACACCCCTCACTGTAACTTTCTTATATACCCCACACCCCTCATTGTAACTCTGATATATTCCACACCCATCACTGTAACACTGTGATATACCCCACACCCCTCGCTGTAACTCTCAGATATACCTCACACCCCTCACTGTAACACCCTGATATACCCCACACCCCTCACTGTCACACTCTGCTACACCCCACACCCCACACTGTATCATTGATATACCCCACACCCCTCACTGTGGCACTCTGATATACCCCACACCCCTCATTGTAACACTCTGATATACCCCACACCCCTCACTGTGATACTCTGATATATCCCACACCCCTCACTGTAACACTCTGATATACCCAACACCCCTCACCGTAACACTCTGATATACCCCACACCCCTCACTGTAACACTGATATACCCCACACCCCTCACTGTAACACTCTGATATACCACACACCCCTCACTGTAACACTCTGATATACCACACACCCCTCACTGTAACACTCTGATATACCCTACACCCCTCACTGTAACACTCTGATATACCCCACACCCCTCATTGTAACACTCTGATACTCCCTACACCCCTCACTGTGACACTCTGATATACCCCACACCCCTCACTGTAACACTCTGATATATCCCACACCCCTCACTATAACATTCTGATATACCCCACAGCCCTCACTGTAACACTCTGATATACCCCACACCCCTCACTGTAACTCTCTGATATACCCCACACCCCTCACTGTAACAATCTGACATATCCCACACCCCTCAGTGTAACTTGTGAAGTGGGTTTAGTACATGGAGAGACTGTGTCCCTCTCAGGAGCCGCAAGGGTATTCTGGTTGGGATTATTTCATCCTTCCCCTCTTTCAGATGGACACGTGTCGTTCATTAGGAGTTTTCTTCCTTCAGTTGAAGTGACATCAAAGCTACAGGAAGTGAAGTGAGTCAAAGTGGAACAGGGATAATTGGATCCAGATCCCAGTGCCTCTTGAGGATAAATCTGGGATGCAGGCTGGCTTAAGGTTGAAGGACATGGGTATCGCTGATTAATATCACATTGATGGCACTCTCCTGTGGAACGGAATCTCTCAGACTTTAAGAACATCTATCCCCGGACAACTGAGTCTCATCCTGGTCACGTCACCAGGAACACCGTCACAGGCTTTCCGATCCCATTCACAGCTGAGAGGCAGACGGCCCAATGGTAAATTACTCTTAAGCCTTCTGACTGTGTTACATAGATTCACTGAGACAGGGATGTAGTCCTGCTCTGGGAATGGTTTAGGAACAGAAACTCTCTGTACTCGGGTTGTGAATTCACAAGAAACAAAGTTGGCTGTCACCCTTAGTTACACACCCTCAGCACTATCACACTCACCCTCCAGCTGGTAAAGTTTAATTAACCGGTGATGTCCGAGGATAGGACCCTTCCCATTCTGCATTGCCCAATTCCATTGATATAATCAATGCTGTCTAACTCTATTAAGGATAAAGTGGAATATACACGTTATTCTGTACTGTACACAGAGACATTGTCAATAGGAGTAAAGGGGGAATATACTCATTCTGTAATGTGCATGGACACAGTGTAAGCAGGACTAAAGAGGAATATACTCCTGATTCTGGATGATACGGAGAGACAGATGAATGGGATTAGGGGGAATAGCTCTTTCAGGGATTATAAACTAAATGGCCTCATCGGTGCTGTAAAATTCTTTGATTTGCACCAATTGTCTCAGCATAGTAAAGGTTGTGCCCTTCCATTCACCATCTTCATTCTCATTTCCTGCAGGCGATATTGTGAAAATGTTTGTCGGTGGGAGAGTGAAACGGCCTTTTAATCTAAAACAAGAATTCAGTGGCTGTGGGAGGACAAAGCAAGATGGCCACCTGATGGAAGATGAAAGGTAAATGGTGGTGGAAAATGCCATGAGATCTTGGCTAATCGCTGATAATTTTTAAATGGCTGACTGGTCAAGGTGGGACTAACACCCACAATATCACACTGATATACTGCAGATCACGGTTTGTAAATCGATCTTTGAAGCCTTAAAAACTCCTTCCAAAAATAGAGGCTGACTTGTAGCTGAGTATAAAATGTGAACGGCTGGCGTTGATGTAGGTGTTGTTTTCAAATATGAAAAAAAAATAACATCGGTAATTCAATTAAATCAATGTCACACGTTTCATTGAATGAATTAAGTCTACAAAGGTACCTTGAACCAAAATCAAAACATTTTAAAAATCGTCAAATTTATCGTCTTCAACATCCAGCGGAAAGAGTTCATCAAATTCATTCTGAATTACTTTGGCTATGGCATCATTGTAAGGATCCCGCTCTGGATCAGATGTGGTGCTTTCAGTTTCAGAATCATCCCTCCACAACAAATCTTCTTCGCCATCCATTCAATTAGGTATTCCACATTTTTTGAATCATCTAATGGCACTTTGGGGAGGCAATGGTGCAGTGGTATTGTCACTGGACTAGTAATGCAGGGACCCAGGGTAATGCTCTGGGATAAAAACAAAAAAACTGCGGATGCTGGAAATCCAAAACAAAAACAGAATTACCTGGAAAAACTCAGCAGGTCTGGCAGCATCGGCGGAGAAGAAAAGAGTTGACGTTTCGAGTCCTCATGACCCATCGACAGAACTTGAGTTCGAGTCCAAGAAAGAGTTGAAATATAAGCTGGTTTAAGGTGTGTGTGTGGGGGGCGGAGAGATAGAGAGAGAGAGAGAGGTGGGGGTTGGTGTGGTTGTAGGGACAAACAAGCAGTGATAGAAGCAGATCATCAAAAGATGTCAATGACAATAGTACAATAGAACACATAGGTGTTAAAGTTAAAGTTGGCGATATTATCTAAACGAATGTGCTAATTAAGAATGGATGGTAGGGCACTCAAGGTATAGCTCTAGTGGGGTTTTTTTTTTATATAATGGAAATAGGTGGGAAAAGAAAAATCTTTATAATTTATTGGAAAAAAAAGGAAGGGGGAAACAGAAAGGGGGTGGGGATGGGGGAGGGAGCTCACGACCTAAAGTTGTTGAATTCAATATTCAGTCCGGAAGGCTGTAAAGTCCCTAGTCGGAAGATGAGGTGTTGTTCCTCCAGTTTATGTTGGGCTTCACTGGAATAATGCAGCAAGCCAAGGACAGACATGTGGGCAAGAGAGCAGGGTGGAGTGTTAAAATGGCAAGCGACAGGGAGTTTGGGTCATTCTTGCGGACAGACCGCAGGTGTTCTGCAAAGCGGTCGCCCAGTTTACGTTTGGTCTCTCCAATGTAGAGGAGACCACATTGGGAGCAACGAATGCAATAGACTAAGTTGGGGGAAATGCAAGTGAAATGCTGCTTCACTTGAAAGGACATTAGTCGTCTCAATTTCTCTGCTCCTCTCACCCATTCTAACCTGTCTCTCTCTGAACTTACTGCACTCCATTCTCTCAGGTCCAACCCTGACATTGTCATCAAACCCGCTGACAAGGGTGGTACTGTTGTTGTCTGGCGCACTGACCTCTACCTCGCGGAGGCTGAGCGTCAACTCGCAGACACTTCCTCCTACCTCTCCCTGGACCATGACCCCACCACTGAACATCAAGCCATTGTTTCCAGGACTGTCACTGACCTCATCTCCTCTGGGGTTCTCCCTCCCACAGCTTCCAACCTGATAGTCGCCCAACCTCGGACGGCCCGCTTCTATCTCCTAACCAAAATCCACAAACAGGACTGTCCCGGTAGAACGATCGTCTCAGCTTGCTCCTGCCCCACAGAACTCATTTCTCGTTATCTTGACTCCCTTCTCTCTCCCCTTGTCCAGTCCCTTCCCACCTACATCCGTGATTCCTCTGACACCTTACGTCACATCAACAATTTCCAGTTCCCTGGCCCCAACCGCTTCCTCTTCACCATGGACGTCCAAGCCCTCTACACCTCCATCCCCCACCAGGATGGTCTGAGGGCCCTTAGCTTCTTCCTCGAACAGAGGCCCGAACAATCCCCATCCACCACTACTCCCCTCCGTCTGGCTGAACTTGTTCTCACGCTGAACAATTTCTCCTTCAACTCCTCTCACTTCCTCCAAGTAAGAGGTGTGGCTATGGGTACCCGCATGGACCCCAGCTATGCCTGTCTCTTTATGGGGTATGTGGAACATTCCTTGTTGCAGTCCTACTCCGGCCCCCTTCCACAATTCTTTCTCCGGTACATCGATGATTACTTCGGTGCCGCTTCATGCTCTCATCGGGACTTGGAAAAATTTATTAATTTTGCTTCCAATCTCCACCTCTCCATCATTTTCACGTGGTCCATCTCTGACATTTCCCTTCCCTTCCTTGACCTCTCTGTTTCAATCTCTGGTGATAGACTGTCCACCAATATCCATTACAAACCCACCGACTCCCACAGCTATCTCGACTACAGCTCCTCACACCCCACTTCCTGTAAGGACTCCATCCCATTCTCTCAGTTCCTTCACCTCCGTCGCATCTGTTCCGATGATGCTACATTCAAAAACAGTTCCTCTGACATGTCCTCCTCCTTCCTTAACCGAGGTTTTCCACCCACGGTCGTTGACAGGGCCCTCAACCGTGTCCGGCCCATCTCCCGCGCATCCGCCCTCACGCCTTCTCCTCCCTCCCAGAAACATGATAGGGTCCCCCTTGTCCTCACTTATCACCCCACCAGCCTCCGCATTCAAAGGATCATCCTCCGCCATTTCCGCCAACTCCAGCATGATGCCACCACCAAACACATTTTCCCTTCACCCCCCTTATCGGCATTCCGTAGTGATCGCTCCCTCCGGGACACCCTGGTCCACTCCTCCATCACCCCCTACTCCTCAACCCCCTCCTATGGCACCACCCCATGCCCACGCAAAAGATGCAACACCTGCCCCTTCACTTCCTCTCTCCTCACCGTCCAAGGACCCAAACACTCCTTTCAAGTGAAGCAGCATTTCACTTGCATTTCCCCCAACTTAGTCTACTGCATTCGTTGCTCCCAATGTGGTCTCCTCTACATTGGAGAGACCAAACGTAAACTGGGCGACCGCTTTGCAGAACACCTGCGGTCTGTCCGCAAGGATGACCCAAACCTCCCTGTCGCTTGCCATTTTAACACTCCACCCTGCTCTCTTGCCCACATGTCTGTCCTTGGCTTGCTGCATTGTTCCAGTGAAGCCCAACGTAAACTGGAAGAACAACACCTCATCTTCCGACTAGGGACTTTACAGCCTTCCGGACTGAATATTGAATTCAACAACTTTAGGTCGTGAGCTCCCTCCCCCATCCCCACCCCCTTTCTGTTTCCCCCTTCCTTTTTTTTCCAATAAATTATAAAGATTTTTCTTTTCCCACCTATTTCCATTATATAAAAAAAAAACCCCACTAGAGCTATACCTTGAGTGCCCTACCATCCATTCTTAATTAGCACATTCGTTTAGATAATATCACCAACTTTAACTTTAACACCTATGTGTTCTATTGTACTATTGTCGTTGACATCTTTTGATGATCTGCTTCTATCACTGCTTGTTTGTCCCTACAACCACACCGCCCCCCCACCTCTCTCTCTCTCTATCTCTCCGCCCCCCACACACACACACACCTTAAACCAGCTTATATTTCAACTCTTTCTTGGACTCGAACTCAAGTTCTGTCGAAGGGTCATGAGGACTCGAAACGTCAACTCTTTTCTTCTCCGCCGATGCTGCCAGACCTGCTGAGTTTTTCCAGGTAATTCTGTTTTTGTAATGCTCTGGGGATCTGGGCTCAAATCCTGCTGCAGCAAATGGTGGAAATTGAATTCAGGAAAAATCTGGAATTAAAAGTCTAATGATGACCATGGTTGTTATAAAAACCCACCTGGTTGTCTAATGCCTGTCATCCTTACCTGCTCTGGCCTCTACGTGACTCCAGACCCACAGCAATGTGGATGACTCTTAAATGGCCTAGCAAGTCACAAAAAAGGACTAAAACCAGATGGACCACCTGGCACTGGCCTATGCACCAGAAATGACAACAGCAGTATCAGCCCTGCAAAGCCCTCCTCATTAACATCTGGGGGCTAGTGCCAAAATTGGGAGAGCTGTCTCACTAACTAGTCAAGCAACAGCCTGACGTTGTCATCCTCATGGAATCACACCATTTGCTGCAGCAGGATTTGAGCCCAGATCCCCAGAGCTTTACCCTGGGTCCCTGCATTACTAGTCCAGTGACAATACCACTGCACCATTGCCTCCCCAAAGTGCCATTAGATGATTCAAAAAATGTGGAATACCTAATTGAATGGATGGCGAAGAAGATTTGTTGTGGAGGGATGATTCTGAAACTGAAAGCACCACATCTGATCTAGAGCGGGATCCTTACAATGATGCCATAGCCAAAGTAATTCAGAATGAATTTGATGAACTCTTTCTGCTGGATGGAATCATCCCAGACACCAGCATCACCATCCCTGGGTAGATCCTGTCCCACCGGCAGGACAGACCCAGCAGAGTTGGCCGGACAGTGGTATACAGTCAGGAGGGAGTTGCCTTGGGATTCCTCAACATCGACTCCAGTCTCATGGTGTCAGGCCAAACATCTGTAAGGAAACCTCCTGCTGATTACCATGTGCTGCCCTCCCTCAGCTGATGAATCAGTGCTTCTCCATTTTGAACATCACTTGGAGGAAGCACTGAGGGTGGAAAGGACACAGAATGTACTCTGGGTGGGGAACTTCAATGTCCATCACCAAGAGTGGCTCGGTAGCACCACTACTGACTGAGCTGGCCAAGTTCTAAAGGACACAGCCATGAGATTGGGTCTGCGGCAGGTGGTGAGGGAACCAATAAGAGGGATAAATGTGCTAGACCTCATCCTAATCAACTTGCCTGCCGCAGATACATCTGTCCATGACAGTATCGGTAAGAGTAACCACCACACAATCGTTGTGGAGATGAAGTCCTGTCTTCACATTGAGGATATCCTCCATTGTGTTATGTGGCATTACCACCGTGCTAAATGGGATAGACTTTGAACAGATCTAGCAACTCAAAGTTAGGCATCCATGAGGCGCTGTGGGCCACCAGCAGCAGCAGAATTGTACTTGAATCTGTAACCTCATAGCCCGGCATGTTCCCCATTCTACCATTACCATCAAGTCAGGGGATCAACCCTGGTTCAATGAAGAGTGCAGGAGGGCATGCCAGGAGCAGCACCAGGCATACCTAAAAATGAGGTGTCAGCCTGGTGAAGCTATAGCACAGGATGACTTGTATACCAAACAGCATGAGCAGCAAGTGATAGACAGGGCTAAGTGATCCCACAACCAATGGATCAGATGGACAAGTAAACAACTTATTGGAGGAGGAGGCTCCAGAAATATCCCCATCCTCAATGATGGAGGTGCCCAGCACATCAGTGCATAAGATAAGGCTGAAGCATTTGCTACAGTCTTCAGCCAGAAGTGCGGAGTGAATGATCCAACTTGTGCCTCCTCTGAAGGTCCCCAGCATCACAGGTCCCAGTCTTCAGCCAATTTGATTCACTACACGTGAAATCAAGAAACGGCTAAAGGCACTGGATACTGCAAAGGCTATGGGCCCTGACAACATTCCGGCAATAGTACTGAGGACTTGTGTACCAGAACTTGCCACGCCCCTAGCCAAGCTGTTCCAGTACAGCTACAACACTGGCATCTACCCGGCTATGTGGAAAATTGCCCAGGTATGACCTGTACACAAAAAGCAGGACAAATTCAATCAGACCAATTACTGCCCCATCAGTCTACTCTCCATCATCAGTAAAGTGATGGAAGTGGTCATCAACAGTGCTATCAAGTGGCACTTGCTTCACAAAAGCCTCCTCAATGACGCCCAGTTTGGGTTCCACCAGCCCCTGACCTCATTACATTCATGGTTTAAACATGGACAAAAGGGCTGAACTCCTGAGGTGAGGTGAGAGCTTTTGACATCGAGGCAGCATTTAATCGAGTGTGGCATCAAGGAGCCCCAGCAAAACTGGAGTCAATGGGAATCAAGGTGAAAGTTCTCCGCTGGTTGGAGTCATACCCAGCACAAAGGAAGATAGTTGTGGTTGTTGGAGGTCAGTCATCTCAGTTCCAGGACATCACTGCAGGAGTTCCTCAGGGTAGTGTCCTCGGCCCAACCATCTTCAGCTGCTTCATCAATGACCTTCCTTCCATCATAAGGTCAGAAGTGGGGATGATCACTGATGATTGCACAATGTTCAGCCCCATTCCCGACTCCTCAGATACTGAATCAGCCCTTGTCCAAATGCTGAAGACCTGGATAATATCCAGGCTTGGGATGACAAGTGGCAAGTAACATTCATGCCACACAAGTGTAAGGCAATAACCATCTCCAACAAGAGAGAATCCAACCATCGCCCCATGATGTTCAATGTCATTACCGTCACTGAATCCCCACTATCAACATCCTGGGGGTTACCACTGACCAGAAACTGAACTGAACTAGCCATATAAATACTGTGGCTACGAGAGCAGGTCAGAGGCCAGGAATCCCGCGGAGAGTAACTCACTTCCTGACTCCCCAAAGCCTGTCCACCATCTACAAGTCACAAGTCAGGAGTGTGATGGAATACTCCCCACTTGCCTGGATGAGTGCAGCTCCCACAGCACTCAAGAAGCTGGACACCATCCAGGACAAAGCAGCCCCGCTTGATCAGCACCCCATTCACAAACATTCACTCGCTCCAACACAATAGCAGCATTGTGTGTATCATCTTCAAGATGCACTGCAGCAACTCACCAAGGCTCCATAGACAGCACCTTCCAAACCCATGACCACTACCATCCAGAAGGACAAGGGCAGTAGATAGATGGGAACAGCACCACCTGGAAGTTCCCATCCAAGTCAATCACCATTCCAACTTGGGAATATATCGCCGTTCCTTCACTGTCACTGGGTCAAAATCCTGGAACTCCCTCCCTAACAGCACTGTGGGTGTACCTACACCACATGGACTGCAGCAGTTCAAGGAGGCAGCTCACCCCCCACCTTCTCAGGGGTAACTAGGGATGGGCAATAAATGCCGACCCAGCCAGCAAAGCCCACATTCCGTGAATGAATTAAAAAAAAATAGCATGCCCATGGTTTTTTTCTCCCATCAATCATCCACCAATTCCATTCAGTGTGGACATGATCCATGAATGGTTGAAGCACACATCTGAAGCTGCAAGGACCGATCCCACCCATACCAATCCCACCCATACTGATCCCACCCATACCGATCCAACCCATACCGATCCCACGCAGACCGAACCTGCACAGACCGAACCCGCACAGACCGAACCCGCACAGACCGAACCCGCACAGACCGAACCCGCACAGACCGAACTCGCACAGACCGAACCCGCACAGACCAAACCCGCACAGACCGAACTAACACAGACCGAACTCGCACAGACCGAACCCGCACAGACCGAACTCGCACAGACCGAACCCGCACAGACCGAACTCGCACAGACCGAACTCACACAGACCGAACCCGCACAGACCGAAGTCACACAGACCGAACCCACACAGACCGAACCCGCACAGACCGATCCCACCCATACCGATCCCACCCATACCGATCCCACCCATACCGATCCCACGCAGACCGAACCCGCACAGACCGAACACGCACAGACCGAACTCGCACAGACCGAATCCGCACAGACCGAACCCGCGCAGACCGAACTCGCACAGACCGAACTCACACAGACCGAACCCGCACAGACCGAACTCGCACAGACCGATCCCACGCAGACCAAACCCGCACAGACCGAACCCGCACAGACCGAACTCACACAGACCGAACCCGCACAGACAGAACTCGCACAGACCGATCCCACCCATACCGATCCCACCCATACCGATCCCACCCATACCGATCCCACCCATACCGATCCCACACAGACCGAACTCACACAGACCGAACCCGCACAGACAGAACTCGCACAGACCGAACTCAGACAGAACGAACTCACGCAGACTGATCCCACACAGACCGAAACCAAACAGACCGAACCCGCACAGACCGAACCCGCACAGACCGAAACCGCACAGACCGAACCCGCACAGACCGAACCCGCACAGACGAAACTCGCACAGACCGAACTCACATAGACCGATCCCGCACAGACCGAAATCACACAGACCGAACTCACACAGACCGATACCTCACAGACCGAACTCACACAGACCGAAATCGCACAGACCGAACCCGCACAGACTGAACAAACACAGACCGAACCCGCACAGACCGAACCCGCACAGACCGAACTCACACAGAAAGAACTAACACAGACCGAACCCGCACAGACCGAACTAACACAGACCGAACCCGCACAGACCGAACCCGCACAGACCGAACTAACACAGACCGAAATAACACAGACCGAACCCGCACAGACCGAACTCACACAGACCGAACCCGCACAGACCGAACTAAAACAGACCGAACCCGCACAGACCGAACCCGCACAGACCGAACTCACACAGACCGAACCCGCACAGACCGAACTAACACAGAATGAACTCGCACAGACCGAACTCACACAGACCGAAACCGCACAGACCGAACCGCACAGACAGAAGTCACACAGAGCGAACCCGGACAGACCGAATTCACACAGACCGAACTCGCACAGATCGAACTCACACAGACCGAACTCACACAGACCGAACTCACACAGACCGAACTCACACAGACCGAACCCGCACAGACCGAACTCACACAGACCAAACGCGCACAGACCGATCCCGCATAGACCGAAGCCGCACAGACCGAACTCGCACAGACCGAACCCGCACAGACCGAACTCACACAGACAGAACTCACACAGACCGAATTCGCACAGACTGAACTCACACAGACCGAAACCGCACAGACCGAACTCGCACAGACCGAACCCGCACAGAGCGAACTAACACAGACCGAACTCGCACAGACCGAACTCACACAGACCGAACCCGCACAGAACGAACCCGCACAGACCGAACCCGCACAGACCGAACTAACACAGACCGAACTCGAACAGATCGAACTCACAAAGACCGAACTCACACAGAGCGAACCCGGACAGACCGAATTCACACAGACCGAACTCGCACAGATCGAACTCACACAGACCGAACCCGCACAGACCGAACTCACACAGACCGAACTCACACAGACCGAACCCGCACAGACCGAACTCACACGGACCGAAACCGCACAGACAGAACTCACACAGACCGAACTCACACAGACCGAACTCACACAGACTGAACTCACACAGACCGAACTCACACAGACCGAACTCGCACAGACCGAACTCACACAGACCGAAACCGCACAGACCGAACTCGCACAGACCGAACCCGCACAGAGCGAACTAACACAGGCCGAATTCGCAGAGACCGAACTCACACAGACCGAACGCGCACAGAACGAACCCGCACAGACCGCACTCACACAGACCGAACCCGCACAGACCGAACTCACACAGACCGAACTCGCACAGATCGAACTCACACAGACCGAACTCACATAGACCGAACACACACAGACCGAACCCCCACAGACCGAACCTGTACAGACCGAACCCACACAGACCGAATCCACACAGCCCGAACTCACACAGACCGAAATCACAAAGACCGAACTCGCACAGACCGAACGAACACAGACCGAACTCGCACAGACCGAACTAACACAGAAAGAACCCACACAGACCGAATCCACACAGCCCGAACTCACACAGACAGAACTCACACAGACCGAACCCGCACAGACCGAACTAACACAGACCGAACTCGCACAGACCGAACCCGCACAGACCGAACTCGCACAGACCGAACTAACACAGACCGAACTCGCACAGACCGAACCCGCACAGACCGAACCCGCACAGACCGAACCTGCACAGACCGAAGTCGCACAGACCGAACCCGCACAGACCGAATTCGCACAGACCGAACTCGCACAGACCGAACTCGCACAGACCGAACTCGCACAGACCGAACTAACACAGACCGAACTCGCACAGACCGAACTAACACAGACCGAACTCGCACAGACCGAACCCACACAGACCGAACCCACACAGACCGAACCCACACAGACCGAAATAACACAGACCGAAGTAACACAGACCGAACCCGCACAGACCGAACTCGCACAGACCGAACTCGCACAGACCGAACTAGCACAGACCGAACTCGCACAGACAGAACTCGCACAGACAGATCTCACACAGACCGAACTCGCACAGACCGAACCCGCACAGACCGAACCCGCACAGACCGAACTAACACAGACCGAACTCGCACAGACCGAACTCGCACAGACCGAACTCGCACAGACCGAAGTCGCACAGACTGAACTCACACAGACCGAACCCTCACAGACCGAACTCGCACAGACTGAACCCGCTCAGACTGAACCCGCACAGACCGAACTCACACAGACCGAACCCGCACAGACCGAACTCGCACAGAACGAACTCACACAGACCGAACTCGCACAGACTGAACCCGCACAGACCGAACTCGCACAGACCGAACTCGCACAGACCGAACTCACACAGACCGAACTCGCACAGACTGAACCCGCACAGACCGAACTCACACAGACCGAACTCGCACAGACCGAACTCACACAGACAGAACTCGCACAGACCGAACTCACACAGACCGAACTCACACAGACCGAACCAGCACAGACAGAACTCACACAGACCGAACCCGCACAGCACCGACCTCCACAGACCGAAGCAGCACACAGACCGAACACAGCACATGACAGAACCGCACAGAGACCGAACTCGCACAGACCGATCCCTCACAGACCGAATAACACCGACCGAACTCGCACATGACCGAACCGCACAGACTGAACTCCCACAGACCGACCCGCACAGGACAGACCGAACACAGCACAGACCGAACCTCTCCAGACCGAACTACACCCAGGACCGCACCCGCACAGACTGAACCCTACACAGACAGAACCCGCACAGACAGAACCCGCACAGGGACCGAACACTAAACAGACCGAACTCCACAGACAGAACCCGGACAGGACGAACCGCACCGATCCGAACTCAGCACAGCACAGAACGCACACAGACAAACCCCCCAGACCGAACTAACACACAGACCGAACTCAGCACAGACCGAACCAGCACCGACCGAACCCGCAAGACCGAACTTCACACAGACAGAACTCCGCACAGACCGAACTCACACAGACCGAAATCACAAAGACCGAACTCGCACAGACCGAACGAACACAGACCGAACTCGCACAGACCGAACTCACACAGACCGAACTCACACAGACCGAACTCACACAGACCGAACTCGCACAGACCGAACTCACACAGACCGAACTCACACAGACCGAACCCGCACAGACCGAACTCACACAGACCGAACTCGCACAGACCGAACTCACACAGACCGAACTCGCACAGACCGAACTCACACAGACCGAACTCGCACAGACCGAACTCACACAGACCGAACTCGCACAGACCGAACTCGCACAGACCGAACCCGCACAGACCGAACTCGCACAGACCGAACTCGCACAGACCGAACTCGCACAGACCGAACTCACACAGACCGAACTCGCACAGACCGAACCCGCACAGACCGAACTCGCACAGACCGAACCCACACAGACCGAACTCGCACAGACCGAACTCACACAGACCGAACGCGCACAGACCGAACTCACACAGACCGAACCCGCACAGACTCGACTCACACAGACCGAACCCGCACAGACCGAACTCACACAGACCGAACTCCACAGACCGAACTAACACAGACCGAACTCACACAGACCGAAACCGCACAGACGAACTCACACAGACCGAACTCACACAGACCGAAATCACACAGACCGAACTAACACAGACCGAACTCACACAGACCGAACTCGCACAGACCGAACTCACACAGACCGAACTCGCACAGACCGAACTCAGCACAGACCGAACCCGCACAGACCGAACTCGCACAGACCGAACTCACACAGACCGAACTCCACAGACCGAACTCGCACAGACCGAACCCCCACAGACCGAACCTCACACAGACCAATCCCACACAGACCGAACTCGCACAGACCGAACCCGCACAGACCGAAATCACACAGGACCGAACTCAGCACAGACCGAACTCGCCACAGACCGAACTCACACAGACCGAACTCGCACAGACCGAACTCGCACAGACCGAACTCAGCACAGACCGAACTCAGCACAGACCGAACTCGCACAGACCGAACCGCACAGACCGAACTCGCACAGACCGAACTCACACAGACCGAACTCGCACAGACCGAACTCAGCACAGACCGAACTCGCACAGACCGAACTAACACAGACCGAACTCGCACAGACCGAACCCGCACAGACCGAACTCGCACAGACCGAACTAACACAGACCGAACTCGCACAGACCGAACTAACACAGACCGAACTCGCACAGACCGAACTCGCACAGACCGAACTCGCACAGACCGAACTTGCACAGACCGAACTCACACAGACCGAACCCGCACAGACCGAACCCGCACAGACCGAACCAGCACAGACCGAACCAGCACAGACCGAACTCACACAGACCGAACTCGCACAGACCGAACTCACACAGACCGAACTCAGCACAGACCGAACTCGCACAGACCGAACTCACACAGACCGAACTCAGCACAGACCGAACCAGCACAGACCGAACTCACACAGACCGAACTAGCACAGACCGAACTCACACAGACCGAACCCGCACAGACCGAACTCGCACAGACCGAACTCACACAGACCGAACTCACACAGACCGAACTCAGCACAGACCGAACTCGCACAGACCGAACTCAGCACAGACAGAACTCACACAGACCGAACTCGCACAGACCGAACTCGCACAGACCGAACCCGCACAGACCGAACTCAGCACAGACCGAACTCGCACAGACCGAACTCGCACAGACCGAACTCGCACAGACCCGAACTCGCACAGACCGAACTCGCACAGACCGAACTCAGCACAGACCGAACTCGCACAGACAGAACTCGCACAGACCGAACTCGCACAGACCGAGCTCACACAGACCGAACTCAGCACAGACCGAACTCACACAGACCGAACTCACACAGACCGAACTCAGCACAGACAGAACTCCGCACAGACCGAACTCAGCACAGACCGAACTCTCACAGACCGAACTCGCACAGACCGAACTCGCACAGACCGAACTCACACAGACCGAACTCACACAGACCGAACTCGCACAGACCGAACCAGCACAGACCGAACCCGCACAGACCGAACTCGCACAGACCGAACTCGCACAGACCGAACTCCGCACAGACCGAACTCAGCACAGACCGAACTCGCACAGACCGAACTCCACAGACCGAACTCACACAGACCGAACTCGCACAGACCGAACTCGCACAGACCGAACTCACACAGACCGAACTCACACAGACCGAACTCACACAGACCGAACTCACACAGACCGAACTCACACAGACCGAACTCGCACAGACCGAACTCACACAGACCGAACCCGCACAGACCGAACTCACACAGACCGAACTCACACAGACCGAACCCGCACAGACCGAACTCACACAGACCGAACCTCACACAGACCGAACTCACACAGACCGAACTCACACAGACCGAACTCGCACAGACCGAACTCAGCACAGACCGAACCCGCACAGACCGAACTAACACAGACCGAACTCGCACAGACGAAGCTCGCACAGACCGAACTCGCACAGACCGAACTTGCACAGACCGAACTCACACAGACCGAACTCGCACAGACCGAACCCGCACAGACCGAACTAACACAGACCGAAATCGCACAGAACGAAGTCACACAGACCGAACTCGCGCAGACCGAAGTCGCACAGACCGAACTCACACAGACCGAACTCGCACAGACCGAACTAACACAGACCGAACTCGCACAGACCGAACTCGCACAGACCGAACTCACACAGACCGAACTCGCACAGACCGAACTCGCACAGACCGAACTCGCACAGACCGAACTCGCACAGACCGAACTCACACAGACCGAACTCGCACAGACCGAACTCGCACAGACGAACCCGCACAGACCGAACTCGCACAGACGAACTAACACAGACCGAACTCGCACAGACCGAACTCGCACAGACCGAACTCACACAGACCGAACTCGCACAGACCTAGACTCGCACAGACCGAACTCACACAGACCGAACACGCACAGACCGAACTCACACAGACCGGACTCACACAGACCGAACCTCACACAGAAACGAACCCGCACAGACCGTACTCACACAGACCGAACTCGCACAAGACCGAACTCGCACAGACCGAACCTCGCACAGACCGAACCCGCACAGACGAACCTCGCACAGACCGAACTCACACAGACCGAACTCGCACAGACCGAACCTCACACAGACCGAACCCTGCACAGACAGAACGCACAAGGAACCGAACTCACACAGACCGAACTCGCACAGACCGAACTCACACAGACCGAACCGCACAGACCGAACTCACACAGACCGAACTCCCACAGACCGAACTCACACAGACAGAACTCAACAGACCGAACCCGCACAGACCGAACTCGCACAGACCGAACTAACACAGACCGAACTCGCACAGACCGAACTCGCACAGAGCGAACTCGCACAGACCGAACTCGCACAGACCGAACTCGCACAGACCGAACTAACACAGACCGAACTCGCACAGACAGAACTCACACAGACGGATCTCACACAGACCGAACTCGCACAGACCGAACCCGCACAGACCGAACCCGCACAGACCGAACTAACACAGACCGAACTCGCACAGAACGAAGTCACACAGACCGAACTCGCACAGACCGAAGTCGCACAGACTGAACCCGCTCAGACTGAACCCGCACAGACCGAACTCACACAGACCGAACTCGCACAGAACGAACTCGCACAGACTGAACCCGCTCAGACTGAACCCGCACAGACCGAGCTCACACAGACCGAACTCACACAGACCGAACTCACACAGACCGAACCCGCACAGACCGAACCCGCACAGACCGAACTCACACAGACCGAACTCGCACAGACCGAACTCGCACAGACCGAACTGGCACAGACCGAACTCGCACAGACCGAACTCGCACAGACCGAACTAGCACAGACCGAACTCGCACAGACCGAACTCGCACAGACCGAACTCACACAGACCGAACTCTCACAGACCGAACTAACACAGACAGAACTCACACAGACCGAACTCACACAGAACGAACTCACACAGACCGAACTCACACAGACCGAACTCGCACAGACCGAACTAACACAGACCGAACCAGCACAGACCGAACTCCACAGACCGAACTCGCACAGACAGAACTCCGCACAGACCGAACTCGCACAGACCGAACTCACACAGACCGAACTCACACAGACCGAAGTCAGCACAGACCGAACCCGCACAGACGAACTCGCACAGACCGAACCCGCACAGACCGAACTCGCACAGACCGAACTCAGCACAGACCGAACTCCACAGACCGAACTCGCACAGACCGAACTCAGCACAGACCGAACTCGCACAGACCGAACTCACACAGACTGAATTCACACAGACCGATCCCGCACAGACCGAATTCACACAGACCGAACTAACACAGACCAATCCCATGCAGACCGAACTCACACAGACCAAACTCACACAGACCAATTCCACGAAGACTGAACTCACACAGACCGAACTCACACAGACCGAACCCGCACAGACCAATCCCACGCAGACCGAACTCACACAGACCGAACTCGCACAGACCGGACTCACACAGACCGAACTCACACAGACCAAACTCACACAGACCAATCCCACGCAGACCGAACTCACACAGACCGAACACGCACAGACTGAACCCGCACAGACAGAACTCGCACAGACCGAACTCACACAGACAGAACTCACACAGACAGAACTCACACAGACCGAACTCACACAGACCGAACTAACACAGACCGAACTCACACAGACCGAACTCACACAGACCGAACTCGCACAGACCGAACTCGCACAGACCGAACTCACACAGACCGAACTCGCACAGACCGAACTCACACAGACAGAACTCACACAGACCGAACTCACACAGACCGAACTCACACAGACCGAACTCACACAGACCGAACTCGCACAGACCGAACCCGCACCGACCAAACTAACACAGACCGAACTCGGACAGACCGAACTCACACAGACCGAACCTGCACAGACCGGACTCACACAGACCGAACTCGCACGGATCGAACTCACACAGACCGAACTCACACAGACTGAACTCACACAGACCGAACCCGCACAGACCGAACTCACACAGACCGAACCCGCACAGACCGAACTAACGCAGACCGAACCCGCACAGACGGAATCCGCAAAGACCGAACTCACACAGACCGATGCTGCAAAGACCGAAGCCGCACAGACCGAACTCGCACAGACCGAACCCAGACAGACCGAACCCGCACAGACAGAAGTCACACAGACCGAACTCGCACAGACAGAACTCACACAGACCGAACCCGCACAGACCGAAGTCACACAGACCGAACTCACACAGACAGAACTCACACAGACCGAACCCGCACACACCGAACCCGCACAGACCGAACTCACACAGACCGAACTCACACAGACAGAACTCGCACAGACCGAACTCGCACAGACCGAACCCGCACAGACCGAACTAACACAGACCGAACTCGCACAGACCGAACTCGCACAGACTGAACCCGCTCAGACCGAACCCGCACAGACCGAACTCACACAGACCGAACCCGCACAGACCGAACTCGCACAGACCGCACTCGCACAGACTGAACCCGCACAGACAGAACTCGCACAGACCGAACTCGCACAGACCGAACTCACACAGACCGAACTCGCACAGACTGAACCCGCACAGACAGAACTCGCACAGACCGAACTCACACACACAGAACTCACACAGACAGAACTCACACAGACCGAACTCACACAGACCGAACTCACACAGACCGAACTCACACAGACCGAACTCGCACAGACCGAACTCACACAGACCGAACCCGCACAGACCGAACTCGCACAGACCGAACCCGCACCGACCGAACTAACACAGACCGAACTCAGACAGACCGAACTCACACAGACCGAACTCTCACAGACCGGACTCACACAGACCGAAGCCGCACAGACCGAACTCACACAGACCGAACCCGCACAGACCGAACTCACACAGACCGAACTCGCACAGACCGAACTCACACAGACCGAACTTGCACAGACCGAACTCACACAGACCGAACTCGCACAGACCGAACTAACACAGACCGAACTCGCACAGACCGAACTCACACAGACCGAACTCACACAGACCGAACCCGCACAGACCGAACTCGCACAGACCGAACCCACACAGACCGAACTCACACAGACCGAACCTGCACAGACCGAACTCACACAGACCGAACTCACACAGACCGAACTCACACAGACCGAACTCGCACAGACCGAACTCACACAGACCGAACTCACACAGACTGAACTCACACAGACCGAACCCGCACAGACCGAACTCACACAGACCGAACCCGCACAGACCGAACTCACACAGACCGAACTCACACAGACCGAACTCGCACAGACCGAACTCGCACAGACCGATCTCGCACAGACCGAACCGCACAGACCGAACTCGCACAGACCGAACTCACACAGACGAGAACTCGCACAGACAGAACTCACACAGACCGAACTCCGCACAGACAGAACTCACACAGACCGAACTCAGCACAGACCGAACTCACACAGACCGAACTCCACAGACCGAACACCACAGACCGAACCAGCACAGACCGAACCGCACAGACCGAACCAGCACAGACGAACCAACACAGACCGAACTCACCACAGACCGAACTCCCACAGACCGAACTCACACAGACCGAACTCGCACAGACCGAACCCGCACAGACCGAACTACACAGACGAACTCGCACAGACAGAACTCGCACAGACGAACCGCACAGACCGAACTCACACAGACCGAACTCGCACAGACCGAACTCACACAGACCTGAACTCTCACAGACCGAACTCGCACAGACCGAACCCACACAGACCGAACTCACACAGACCGAACCTGCACAGACCGGACTCACACAGACCGAATCCACACAGACCGAACTCACACAGACCGAACTCGCACAGACCGAACTCACACAGACCGAACTCGCACAGACCGAACTCACACAGACCGAACTCACACAGACCGAACCTGCACAGCCGGACTCACACAGACCGAACGCGCACGGATCGAACTCACACAGACCGAACTCGCACAGACCGAACTCACACAGACCGAACTCAGCACAGACCGAACTCGCACAGACCGAACTCACACAGACCGAACTCACACAGACCGAACTCACACAGACCGAACTCACACAGACCGAACTCACACAGACCGAACTCGCACAGACCGAATCACACAGACCGAACTCAGCACAGACCGAACTCACACAGACCGAACTCAGCACAGACCGAACTCACACAGACCGAACTCTCACAGACCGAACTCACACAGACCGAACTCAGCACAGACCGAACTCACACAGACCGAACTCACACAGACCGAACTCACACAGACCGAAACTCCACACAGACCGAACCCGCACAGACCGAACTCACACAGACCGAACCCGCACAGACCGAACTCACACAGACCGAACTCGCACAGACCGAACCGCACAGACCGAACTCACACAGACCGAACTCGCACAGGACCAACTTCTCACAGACCGAACTCACACAGACCGAACTCACACAGACCGAACCCGCACAGACCGAACTCACACAGACCGAACTCACACAGACCGAACTCCGCACAGACCGAACTCACACAGACCGAACTCAGCACAGACCGAACTCACACAGAACGAACTCTCACAGACCGAACTCAGCACAGACCGAACCTCGCACAGACCGAACTCACACAGACCGAACTCACACAGACCGAACTCGCACAGACCGAACTCAGCACAGACCGAACTCACACAACCGAACTCGCACAGACCGAACCCGCACAGACCGAACTCAGCACAGACCGAACTCGCACAGACCGAACTCACACAGACCGAACTCGCACAGACCGAACTCACACAGACAGAACTAACACAGACCGAACCCGCACAGACCGAACTCCGCACAGACGAACTCACACAGACCGAACCCGCACAGACCAAACCCACACAGACCGACTCACACAGACCGAACTCGCACAGACCGAACCGCACAGACCGACCCTCACAGACCGAACTCACACAGACCGAACCCGCACATACCGAACTAACACAGAATGAACTCGCACAGACCGAAATCACACAGACCGAACCCCCACAGACCGAATCCACACAGACCGAACTCACACAGACCGAACCCGCACAGACCGAATTCACACAGACCGAACCCTCACAGACTGAACTCGCACAGACCGAACCCTCACAGACCGAACTACCACAGACCGAACTCGCACAGAACGAACTCACACAGACCGAACTCGCACAGACCGAACTAACACAGACCGAACTCACACAGACCGAACCCGCACAGACCGAACTCACACAGACCGAACCACGCACAGACCGAACTAACACAGACGAACCCGCACAGACTAGAACTCGCACAGACCGAACTCTCACAGAACCGAACTCACACAGACCGAAACTCACACAGACCGAACTCACACAGACCGAACTCACACAGACCGAACATAACCACAGACCGAACTCACACAGACCGAACCCGCACACAGACCGTACCACGCACAGACCGAACCTCGCACAGACCGAACTCAACACAGACCGAACTCGCACAGACCGAACTCACACAGACCGAACTCACACAGACCGAACTCACACAGACCGAACTCACACAGACCGAACTCACACAGACCGAACTCGCACAGACCGGAACTCAGCACAGACCGAACTCACACAGACCGAACTCGACACAGACCGAACTCGCACAGACCGAACCTCACACAGACCGACTCCGCACAGAACCGAACTCACACAGACCGAACTCACACAGACCGAACTCTCACAGACTGAACTCACACAGACCGAACTCACAGACCGAACCTCACACAGACCGAACTCGCACAGACCGAACTCAGACACAGACCGAACTCGCACAGACCGAAACTCGCACAGACCGAACTCGCACAGACCGAACTCACACAGACCGAACTCGCACAGACAGAACTCACACAGACCGAACTCACACAGACCGAACTCAGCACAGACCGAACTCGCACAGACCGAACTCGCACAGACAGAACTCAGCACAGACCGAACAACACAGACCGAACTCGCACAGACCGAACTCGCACAGAGCCGAACCCACACAGACCGAACTCGCACAGATCGAACTCGCACAGATCGAACTCACACAGACCGAACTCACACAGACTGAACTCACACAGACCGGATCTCTCACAGACCGAACTCGCACAGACCGAACCTGCACAGACCGAACTCCGCACAGACCGAACTAACACAGACCGAACTCAGCACAGACGAAGCTCACACAGACCGAACTCGCACAGACCGAAGCTCGCACAGACCGAACTTGCACAGACCGAATCCGCACAGACCGAACTAACACAGACCGAACTCGCACAGACAGAACTCACACAGACAGAGCTCACACAGACCGAACTCACACAGACCGAACTCACACAGACCGAACTCACACAGACAGAACTCACACAGACCGAACCCGCACAGACCGAAATCACACAGACCGAACTCGCACAGACCGAAGTCGCACAGACCGAACTCGCACAGTCCGAACTCGCACAGACCGAACTCACACAGCCCGAACTCACACAGACCGAACTCGCACAGACCGAACTTGCACAGACAGAACTCACACAGACAGAACTCGCACAGACCGAACTCGCACAGACCGAACCCGCACAGACCCAACTCACACAGACAGAACTCACACAGACCGAACTCACACAGACAGAACTCGCACAGACCGAACCCGCACAGACCGAACTCACACAAACCGAACCCGCACAGACCGAACTCGCACAGACCGAACCCGCACAGACCGAACCCGCGCAGACCGAACTCACACAGACGGAACTTGCACAGACCGAACTCACACAGACCGAACTCACAGAGACCGAACTCACACAGACCGAACTCACACAGACGGAACTCGCACAGACCGAACTCACACAGACCGAACTCACACAGACGGAACTCTCACAGACGGATCCCGCACAGACCGAACTCACACAGACCGAACTCACACAGACCGAACTCACACAGACCGAACTCAGACAGACAGAACTCAGACGGACGGAACTCACACAGAAGGAACTCTCACAGACCGAACCCGCACAGACCGAACTCGCACAGACCGATCTCGCACAGACAGAACTCGCACAGACCGAACTCGCACAGACCGAACTAACACAGACCGAACTCGCACAGACCGAACCCGCACAGACCGAACTCACACAGACGGAACTCTCACAGACCGAACTAACACAGACCGAACCCGCACAGACCGAACTCACACAGACAGAACTCGCACAGACAGAACTCACACAGACCGAACTCACACAGACAGAACTCACACAGAGCGAACCCGCACAGACCGAACTCACACAGACAGAACTCGCACAGACATAACTCACACAGACCGAACTCACACAGACAGACCTCGCACAGACCGAACTCACACAGACCGAACCCGCACAGACCGAACCCACACAGACCGAACCCGCACAGACCGAACCCGCACAGACTGAACTCACACAGACGGAACTCGCACAGACCGAACCCTCACAGACGGAAGTCACACAGACCGAACCCGCACAGACCGAACCCGCACAGACCGAACTCACACAGACTGAACTCACACAGACAGAATTCTCACAGACCGAACCCGCACAGACCGAACTCACACAGACCGAACTAACACAAACCGAACCCGCACAGACCGAACCCGCGCAGACCGAACTCACACAGACGGAACTTGCACAGACCGAACTCACACAGACCGAACTCACAGAGACCGAACTCGCACAGACCGAACTCACACAGACCGAACTCGCACAGACCGAACTCACACAGACCGAACTCACACAGACCGAACTCGCACAGACCGAACTCACACAGACCGAACTCACACAGACCGAACTCGCACAGACCGAACTCACACAGACCGAACTCGCACAGACCGAACTAACACAGACCGAACTCGCACAGACCGAACTCGCACAGACCGAACTCGCACAGACCGAACTCGCACAGACCGAACTCGCACAGACCGAACTCGCACAGACCGAACTCGCACAGACCGAACTTGCACAGACCGAACTCACACAGACCGAACCCGCACAGACCGAACCCGCACAGACCGAACTAACACAGACCGAAATCGCACAGAACGAAGTCACACAGACCGAACCGCACAGACCGAAGTCGCACAGACCGAACTCACACAGACCGAACTCAGCACAGACCGAACTCACACAGACCGAACTCGCACAGACCGAACTCACACAGACCGAACTCGCACAGACCGAACTCACACAGACCGAACCCGCACAGACCGAACTCACACAGACCGAACTCGCACAGACCGAACTCACACAGACCGAACTCACACAGACCGAACCCGCACAGACCGAACTCGCACAGACCGAACTCACACAGACCGAACTCACACAGACCGAACTCGCACAGACCGAACTCACACAGACCGAACTCACACAGACCGAACTCAGCACAGACCGAACTCACACAGACCGAACCCGCACAGACCGAACCCGCACAGACCGAACTCACACAGACCGAACTCGCACAGACCGAACTCACACAGACCGAACTCACACAGACCGAACTCACACAGACCGAACTCACACAGACCGAACTCGCACAGACCGAACTCGCACAGACCGAACTCACACAGACCGAACTCGCACAGACCGAACTCGCACAGACCGAACTCACACAGACCGAACTCGCACAGACCGAACTAACACAGACCGAACTCGCACAGACAGAACTCACACAGACCGAACTCACACAGACCGAACCCGCACAGACGGAACTCGCACAGACCGAACTCGCACAGACAGAACTCACACAGACAGAGCTCACACAGACCGAACTCACACAGACCGAACTCTCACAGACCGAACTCACACAGACCGAACTCACACAGACCGAACCCGCACAGACCGAACTCACACAGACCGAACTCGCACAGACCGAAGTCGCACAGGACCGAACTCGCACAGTCCGAACTCAGCACAGACCGAACTCACACAGACCGAACTCACACAGACCGAACTCGCACAGACCGAACTCTGCACAGACTGAACTCACACAGACCGAACTCGCACAGACCGAACCCGCACAGACCGAACCCGCACAGACCAACTCACACAGACCGAACTCACACAGACCGAACTCACACAGACCGAACTCCGCACAGGACCGAACCCGCACAGACCGAACTCACACAGAACCGAACTCAGCACAGGACCGAACCTCGCACAGACCGAACCCGCACAGACCGAACTCGCACAGACCGAACTCACACAGACCGAACTCACACAGACCGAACTCACACAGACCGAACTCACACAGACCGAACTCACACAGACCGAACCCGCACAGACGAACTCGCACAGACCGAACTCACACAGACCGAACCCGCACAGACCGAAGCTCACACAGACCGAACTCACACAGACCAGAACTCACACAGACCGAACTCACACAGACAGAACTCACACAGACCGAACCCGCACAGACCGAACTCACACAGACCGATCTCGCACAGACCGAACTCGCACAGACCGAACTCGCACAGACCGAACTCACACAGACCGAACTCACACAGACCGAACTCACACAGACCGAACACGCACAGACCGAACTTGCACAGACCGAACCCACACAGACAGAACTCACACAGACCGAACTCGCACAGACCGAACCCGCACAGACCGAACTCACACAGACAGAACTCACACAGACCGAACTCACACAGACCGAACTCACACAGACCGAACCCGCACAGACCGAACCCACACAGACCGAACTCACACAGACCGAACCTGCACAGACCGGACTCACACAGACCGAATCCACACAGACCGAACTCTCACAGACCGAACTCACACAGACCGAACTCACACAGACCGAACTCACACAGACCGAACCCGCACAGACCGAACCCGCACAGACCGAACTCACACAGACCGAACCCGCACAGACCAAACCCACACAGACCGAACTCACACAGACCGAACTCGCACAGACCGAACTCACACAGACCGAACTCAGCACAGACCGAACTCGCACAGACCGAACTCACACAGACCGAACCCGCACAGACCGAACTCGCACAGACCGAACTAACACAGACCGAACTCGCACAGACCGTACTCACACAGACCGAACTCGCACAGACCGAACTCGCACAGACCGAACTCACACAGACCGAACTCGCACAGACCGAACTCACACAGACCGAACTCGCACAGACCGAACTCACACAGACCGAACTCGCACAGACCGAACTCGCACAGACCGAACCCGCACAGACCGAACTCACACAGACCGAACTCACACAGACCGAACTCACACAGACCGAACTCACACAGACCGAACTCACACAGACCGAACTCAGCACAGACCGAACCTCGCACAGACCGAACTTCACACAGACCGAACTCCGCACAGACCGAAACTCGCACAGACCGAACTCAGCACAGACCGAACTCTCACAGACCGAACCACACAGACCGAACCCGCACAGACCGAACTCAGCACAGACCGAACTCACACAGACCGAACTCACACAGACCGAACTCGCACAGACCGAACTCGCACAGACCGAACTCACACAGACCGAACTCGCACAGACCGAACTCAGCACAGACCTGAACCCGCACAGACCGAACTCAGCACAGACCGGAACCACACAGACCGAACTCGCACAGACCGAACCCGCACAGACCGAACTCAGCACAGACCGAACTCTCACAGACCGAACTCACACAGACCGAAACCCTCACAGACCGAACTCACACAGACCGAACTCACACAGACCGAACTCGCACAGACCGAACCGCACCAGACCGAACCCGCACAGACCGAACTCGCACAGACCGAACTCACACAGACTGAACTCACACAGACCGAAACCGCACAGACCGAACTCGCACAGACCGAACCCGCACAGAGCGAACTCACACAGACCGAACCTGCGCAGACCGGACTCACACAGACCGAATCCACACAGACCGAACTCGCACAGACCGAACTCACACAGACCGAACTCACACAGACTGAACTCAGCACAGACCGACTCACACAGACCGAACTCACACAGACCGAACTCACACAGACCGAACTCGCACAGACCGAACCCGCACAGACCGAACTCGCACAGACCGAACTCGCACAGACCGAACTCACACAGACCGAACCCGCACAGACCGAACTCGCACAGACCGAACCCGCACAGACCGAACTAACACAGACCGAACTCAGACAGACCGAACTCACACAGACCGAACCTGCACAGACCGGACTCACACAGACCGAATCCACACAGACCGAACTCACACAGACCGAACTCGCACAGACCGAACTCACACAGACCGAACTCACACAGACTGAACTCACACAGACCGAACCCGCACAGACCGAACCCGCACAGACCGAACTCGCACAGACCGAACTCACACAGACCGAACTCGCACAGACCGAACTCACACAGACCGAACTCGCAAAGACCGAACTACACAGACCGAACTCACACAGACCGAAACCGCACAGACCGAACTCGCACAGACCGAACTCGCACAGACCGAACTCACACAGACCGAACTCGCACAGACCGAACTCACACAGACCGAACTCACACAGACCGAACTCGCACAGACCGAACTCACACAGACCGAACTCACACAGACCGAACTCACACAGACCGAACTCGCACAGACCGAACTCACACAGACCGAACTCACACAGACCGAACTCACACAGACCGAACTCACACAGACCGAACCCGCACAGACCAATCCCACGCAGACCGAACTCACACAGACCGAACTCGCACAGACCGGACTCACACAGACCGAACTCACACAGACCAAACTCACACAGACCAATCCCACGCAGACCGAACTCACACAGACCGAACTCGCACAGACCGAACTCACACAGACCGAACTCACACAGACCGAACTCGCACAGACCGAACTAACACAGACCGAACTCACACAGACCGAACTCACACAGACCGAACTCGCACAGACCGAACTCACACAGACCGAACTCGCAAAGACCGAACTCAAACAGACCGAACTCACACAGACCGAACCCGCACAGACCGAATTCACACAGACCGAACCTGCACAGACCAAACTCACACAGACCGAACTCACACAGACCGAACCCGCACAGACCAAACTCACACAGACCGAACCCGCACAGACCGAACTCACACAGACCGAACCCGCACAGACCGAACTCACACAGACCGAACCCGCACAGACCGAACCCGCACAGACCGAACCCGCACAGACCGAAATCGCACAGACCGATCCCTCACAGACCGTACTCACACAGACCGAAATCGCACAGACCGAACCCGCACAGACTGAACTAACACAGACCGAACCCGCACAGACAGAACCCGCACAGACCGAACTCACACAGACCGAACTAACACAGACCGAACCCGCACAGAACGAACTAACACAGACCGAACCCGCACAGACCGAACCCGCACAGACCGAACTAACACAGAACGAACTAACACAGACCGAACCCGCACAGACCGAACCCGCACAGACCGAACTAACACAGACCGAACCCGCACAGACCAAACCCACACAGACCGAACTAACACAGACCGAACTCGCACAGACCGAACCCGCACAGACCGAACCCGCACAGACCGAACTCACACAGACCGAACCCGCACATACCGAACTAACACAGAATGAACTCGCACAGACCGAAATCACACAGACCGAACCCCCACAGACCGAATCCACACAGACCGAACTCACACAGACCGAACCCGCACAGACCGAATTCACACAGACCGAACCCTCACAGACTGAACTCGCACAGACCGAACCCGCACAGACCGAACTAACACAGACCGAACTCGCACAGAACGAACTCACACAGACCGAACACGCACAGACCGAACTAACACAGACCGAACTCACACAGACCGAACCCGCACAGACCGAACCCGCACAGACCGAACTCACACAGACCGAACCCGCACAGACGAAACTCGCACAGACCGAAATCGCACAGACCGAAACCGCACAGACTGAACTAACACAGACCGAACCCGCACAGACCGAACCCGCACAGACCGAACTCACACAGACCGAACTCACACAGACCGAACTCACACAGACCGAACCCGCACAGACCGAACTAACACAGACCGAATCCGCACAGACCGAACTAACACAGACTGAACCCGCACAGACCGAACTAACACAGACCGAACCCACACAGACCGAACTAACACAGACCGAACTAACACAGACCGAACCCGCACAGACCGAACCCGCACAGACCGAACTAACACAGACCGAACCCGCACAGACCAAACCCGCACAGACCGAACTAACACAGACCGAACTCGCACAGAACGAAGTCACACAGACCGAACTCGCACAGACCGAAGTCGCACAGACTGAACTCACACAGACCGAACCCGCACAGACCGAACCGCAAAGACCAAACTAACACAGACCGAACTCGCACAGAACGAAGTCACACAGACCGAACTCGCACAGACCGAAGTCGCACAGACTGAACTCACACAGACGGAACCCGCACAGACAGAACTAGCACAAACCGAACTCGCACAGACAGAACTCACACAGACCGAACTCACACAGACCGAACCCGCACAGACCGAACCCGCACAGACCGAACTACACAGACCGAAATCGCACAGAACGAAGTCACAGACCGAACTCGCGCAGACCGAAGTCGCACAACCGAACTCGCACAGACCGAACTCGCACAGACTGAACTCACACAGACCGAACTCGCACAGACAGAACTCGCACAGACAGAACTCACACAGACCGAACCCGCACAGACCGAACCCGCACAGACCGAACTCGCACAGACCGAACTCGCACAGACCGAACTCACACAGACCGAACCCGCACAGACCGAACTCGCACAGACCTGAACTCGCACAGACCGAACTCGCACAGACCGAACTCCCACAGACCGAACTCCGCACAGACGAACTCGCACAGACCGAACCGCACAGACCGAACTCACACAGACCGAACCCACACAGACCTGAACCCGCACAGACCGAACCCGCACACACCGAACTCACACAGACCGAACTCACACAGACCGAACCAGCACAGACCGAACTCAGCACAGACCGAACTCACACAGACCGAACTCACACAGACCGAACTCGCACAGACCGAACCGCACAGACCGAACTCACACAGACGAACCTCACACAGACCGAACTCGCACAGACCGAACCGCCACAGACGAACTCACACAGACCGAACTCGCACAGACCGAACTCACACAGACCGAACTCTCACAGACCGAACTCCCACAGACCGACTCCACGAGACCGAACTCACACAGACCGAACTCTCACAGACCGAACTCACACAGACCGAACTCACACAGACCGAACTCACACAGACCGAACTCACACAGACCGAACTCACACAGACCGAACTCGCACAGACCGAACTCAGCACAGACCGAACTCGCACAGACCGAACTCACACAGACCGAACTCACACAGACCGAACTCACACAGACCGAACTCACACAGACCGAACTCACACAGACCGAACTCACACAGACCGAACTCACACAGACCGAACTCACACAGACCGAACCTCACAGACCGAACTCACACAGACCGAACTCGCACAGACCGAACTCACACAGACCGAACTCACACAGACCGAACTCCACAGACCGAACTCACACAGACCGAACTCACACAGACCGAACTCACACAGACCGAACCACACAGACCGAACTCACACAGACCGAACTCGCACAGACGAACTCACACAGACCGAACTCTCACAGACCGAACCCGCACAGACCGAACTCACACAGACCGATCTCGCACAGACCGAACTCACACAGACCGAACTCGCACAGACCGAACTCACACAGACCGAACTCGCACAGACCGAACCCGCACAGACCGAACTCAGCACAGACCGAACCTCGCACAGACCGAACTCACACAGACCGAACTCGCACAGACCGAACTCCGCACAGACCGAACCCACACAGACCGAACTCTCACAGACCGGAACTCACACAGACCGAACCCGCACAGACCGAACCCGCACAGACCGAACTCACACAGACCGAACTAACACAGACCGAACCCGCACAGACGGAACTCTCACAGACCGAACCTGCACAGACGGAACCCGCACAGACCGAACCCGCACAGACCGAACCCGCACAGACCGAACTCACACAGACCGAACTCACACAGACCGAACTCGCACAGACCGAACTCGCACAGACCGAACTTGCACAGACCGAATCCGCACAGACCGAACTAACACAGACCGAACTCACACAGACCGAACTCACACAGACCGAACTCACACAGACCGAACCCGCACAGACGGAACTCGCACAGACCGAACTCACACAGACAGAACTCACACAGACAGAGCTCACACAGACCGAACTCACACAGACCAAACTCACACAGACCGAACTCACACAGACAGAACTCACACAGACCGAACCCGCACAGACCGAACTCACACAGAACGAACTCGCACAGACCGAAGTCGCACAGACCGAACTCGCACAGTCCGAACTCGCACAGACCGAACTCACACAGCCCGAACTCACACAGACCGAACACGCACAGACCGAACTTGCACAGACAGAACTCACACAGACAGAACTCGCACAGACCGAACTCGCACAGACCGAACCCGCACAGACCCAACTCACACAGACAGAACTCACACAGACCGAACTCACACAGACCGAACTCACACAGACCGAACCCGCACAGACCGAACCCACACAGACCGAACTAACACAGACCGAACCCGCACAGACCGAACTAACACAGACTGAACCCGCACAGACCGAACTAACACAGACCGAACCCACACAGACCGAACTAACACAGACCGAACTAACACAGACCGAACCCGCACAGACCGAACCCGCACAGACCGAACTAACACAGACCGAACCCGCACAGACCAAACCCGCACAGACCGAACTAACACAGACCGAACTCGCACAGAACGAAGTCACACAGACCGAACTCGCACAGACCGAAGTCGCACAGACTGAACTCACACAGACCGAACCCGCACAGACCGAACCCGCAAAGACCAAACTAACACAGACCGAACTCGCACAGAACGAAGTCACACAGACCGAATTCGCACAGACCGAAGTCGCACAGACTGAACTCACACAGACGGAACCCGCACAGACAGAACTAGCACAAACCGAACTCGCACAGACAGAACTCACACAGACCGAACTCACACAGACCGAACCCGCACAGACCGAACCCGCACAGACCGAACTCACACAGACCGAACTCGCACAGACCGAACTCACACAGACCGAACTCGCACAGACCGTACTCGCACAGACCGAACTCGCACAGACCGAACTCGCACAGACCGAACTAGCACAGACCGAACTCGCACAGACAGAACTCGCACAGACAGATCTCACACAGACCGAACTCAGCACAGACCGAACTCCGCACAGACCGAACTCGCACAGACCGAACTAACACAGACCGAACTCGCACAGAACGAACTCACACAGACCGAACTCGCACAGACCGAAGTCGCACAGACTGAACTCACACAGACCGAACCCGCACAGACCGAACTCGCACAGACTGAACCCGCTCAGACCGAACCCGTACAGACCGAACTCACACAGACCGAACTCACACAGACCGAACCCGCACAGACAGAACTCGCACAGACCGAACTCGCACAGACAGAACTCACACAGACAGAACTCACACAGACAGAACTCACACAGACCGAACTCACACAGAACGAACTTACACAGACCGAACTCACACAGACCGAACTCGCACAGACCGAACTCACACAGACCGAACCCGCACAGACCGAACCCGCACAGACCGAACTCACACAGACGGAACTCACACAGACCAATTCCACGAAGACTGAACTCACACAGACCGAACTCACACAGACCGAACCCGCACAGACCAATCCTACGCAGACCGAACTCACACAGACCGAACTCGCACAGACCGGACTCACACAGACCGAACTCACACAGACCGAACCCGCACAGACCGAACTAACGCAGACCGAACCCGCACAGACGGAATCCGCACAGACCGAACTCACACAGACCGATGCTGCAAAGACTGAAGCCGCACAGACCGAACTCGCACAGACCGAACCCACACAGACCGAACCCGCACAGACCGAAGTCACACAGACCGAACTCGCACAGACAGAACTCACACAGACCGAACCCGCACAGACCGAAGTCACACAGACCGAACCCACACAGACCGAACCCTTACAGACAGAACTCGCACAGACCGATCCCACCCATACCGATCCCACCCATACCGATCCCACGCAGACCGAACCGGTACAGACCGAACCCGCACATACCGAACCCGCACAGACCGAACTCACACAGACCGAACTCCCACAGACAGAACTCACACAGACCGAACTCGCACAGACCGAACCAGCACAGACCGAACTCACACAGACGGAACTCACACAGACAGAACTCGCACAGACCGAACTCGCACAGACCGAACTCACACAGACAGAACTCGCACAGACCGAACTCACACAGACTGAATTCACACAGACCGATCCCGCACAGACCGAATTCACACAGACCGAACTAACACAGACCAATCCCACGCAGACCGAACTCACACAGACCAAACTCACACAGACCAATTCCACGAAGACCGAACTCACACAGACCGAACTCACACAGACCGAACCCGCACAGACCAATCCCACGCAGACCGAACTCACACAGACCGAACTCGCACAGACCGGACTCACACAGACCGAACTCACACAGACCAAACTCACACAGACCAATCCCACGCAGACCGAACTCACACAGACCGAACTCGCACAGACCGAACTCACACAGACCGAACTCACACAGACCGAACTCGCACAGACCGAACTAACACAGACCGAACTCACACAGACCGAACTCACACAGACCGAACTCGCACAGACCGAACTCACACAGACCGAACTCGCAAAGACCGAACTCAAACAGACCGAACTCACACAGACCGAACCCGCACAGACCGAATTCACACAGACCGAACCTGCACAGACCAAACTCACACAGACCGAACTCACACAGACCGAACCCGCACAGACCAAACTCACACAGACCGAACCCGCACAGACCGAACTCACACAGACCGAACCCGCACAGACCGAACTCACACAGACCGAACCCGCACAGACCGAACCCGCACAGACCGAACCCGCACAGACCGAAATCGCACAGACCGATCCCTCACAGACCGTACTCACACAGACCGAAATCGCACAGACCGAACCCGCACAGACTGAACTAACACAGACCGAACCCGCACAGACAGAACCCGCACAGACCGAACTCACACAGACCGAACTAACACAGACCGAACCCGCACAGAACGAACTAACACAGACCGAACCCGCACAGACCGAACCCGCACAGACCGAACTAACACAGAACGAACTAACACAGACCGAACCCGCACAGACCGAACCCGCACAGACCGAACTAACACAGACCGAACCCGCACAGACCAAACCCACACAGACCGAACTAACACAGACCGAACTCGCACAGACCGAACCCGCACAGACCGAACCCGCACAGACCGAACTCACACAGACCGAACCCGCACATACCGAACTAACACAGAATGAACTCGCACAGACCGAAATCACACAGACCGAACCCCCACAGACCGAATCCACACAGACCGAACTCACACAGACCGAACCCGCACAGACCGAATTCACACAGACCGAACCCTCACAGACTGAACTCGCACAGACCGAACCCGCACAGACCGAACTAACACAGACCGAACTCGCACAGAACGAACTCACACAGACCGAACTCGCACAGACCGAACTAACACAGACCGAACTCACACAGACCGAACCCGCACAGACCGAACCCGCACAGACCGAACTCACACAGACCGAACCCGCACAGACGAAACTCGCACAGACCGAAATCGCACAGACCGAAACCGCACAGACTGAACTAACACAGACCGAACCCGCACAGACCGAACCCGCACAGACCGAACTCACACAGACCGAACTCACACAGACCGAACCCGCACAGACCGAACCCACACAGACCGAACTAACACAGACCGAACCCGCACAGACCGAACTAACACAGACTGAACCCGCACAGACCGAACTAACACAGACCGAACCCACACAGACCGAACTAACACAGACCGAACTAACACAGACCGAACCCGCACAGACCGAACCCGCACAGACCGAACTAACACAGACCGAACCCGCACAGACCAAACCCGCACAGACCGAACTAACACAGACCGAACTCGCACAGAACGAAGTCACACAGACCGAACTCGCACAGACCGAAGTCGCACAGACTGAACTCACACAGACCGAACCCGCACAGACCGAACCCGCAAAGACCAAACTAACACAGACCGAACTCGCACAGAACGAAGTCACACAGACCGAACTCGCACAGACCGAAGTCGCACAGACTGAACTCACACAGACGGAACCCGCACAGACAGAACTAGCACAAACCGAACTCGCACAGACAGAACTCACACAGACCGAACTCACACAGACCGAACCCGCACAGACCGAACCCGCACAGACCGAACTAACACAGACCGAAATCGCACAGAACGAAGTCACAGACCGAACTCGCGCAGACCGAAGTCGCACAACCGAACTCGCACAGACCGAACTCGCACAGACTGAACTAACACAGACCGAACTCGCACAGACAGAACTCGCACAGACAGATCTCACACAGACCGAACTCGCACAGACCGAACCCGCACAGACCGAACCCGCACAGACCGAACTAACACCGACCGAACTCGCACAGAACGAAGTCACACAGACCGAACTCGCACAGACCGAAGTCGCACAGACTGAACTCACACAGACCGAACCCGCACAGACCGAACTCGCACAGACTGAACCCGCTCAGACTGAACCCGTACAGACCGAACTCACACAGACCGAACTCGCACAGACTGAACCCGCACAGACAGAACTCGCACAGACCGAACTCGCACAGACAGAACTCACACAGACAGAACTCACACAGACAGAACTCACACAGACCGAACTCACACAGAACGAACTTACACAGACCGAACTCACACAGACCGAACTCGCACAGACCGAACTCACACAGACCGAACCCGCACAGACCGAACCCGCACAGACCGAACTCACACAGACCGAACTAACACAAACCGAACCCGCACAGACCGAACCCGCGCAGACCGAACTCACACAGACGGAACTTGCACAGACCGAACTCACACAGACCGAACTCACAGAGACCGAACTCGCACAGACCGACCTCACACAGACAGAACTCGCACAGACCGAACTCACACAGACCGAACTCACACAGACGGAACTCTCACAGACGGATCCCGCACAGACCGAACTCACACAGACCGAACTCACACAGACCGAACTCACACAGACCGAACTCAGACAGACAGAACTCAGACGGACGGAACTCACACAGAAGGAACTCTCACAGACCGAACCCGCACAGACCGAACTCACACAGACTGAACTCACACAGACAGAACTCGCACAGACCGAACTCGCACAGACCGAACTTGCACAGACCGAATCCGCACAGACCGAACTAACACAGACCGAACTCACACAGACCGAACCCGCACAGACCGAACTAACACAGACTGAACCCGCACAGACCGAACTAACACAGACCGAACCCACACAGACCGAACTAACACAGACCGAACTAACACAGACCGAACCCGCACAGACCAAACCAGCACAGACCGAACCCGCACACACCGAACGCACACAGACCGAACCCGCACAGACCGAACCCGCACAGACCGAACCCGCACAGACCGAACTCGCACAGACCGACCTCGCACAGACCGAACTCGCACAGACCGAACCCGCACAGACCGAACCCACACAGACCGAACTCAGACAGACAGAACTCAGACGGACGGAACTCACACAGAAGGAACTCTCACAGACCGAACCCGCACAGACCGAACTCGCACAGACCGAACTCGCACAGACCGAACTCGCACAGACCGAACTCGCACAGACCGAACTCACACAGACCGAACTCGCACAGACCGAATTCACACAGACCGAACCCGCACAGACCGAACTCACACAGACCGAACCCGCACAGACAGAACTCACACAGACCGAACTCGCACAGACCGAACCAGCACAGACCGAACACGCACAGACCGAACTCACACAGACCGAACTCACACAGACCGAACCCGCACAGACCGAACTCGCACAGACCGAACTCACACAGACCGAACTCGCACAGACCGAACTCACACAGACCGAACTCACACAGGACAGAACTCACACAGACCGAACCGCACAGACCGAACAGCACAGACCGAACCCGCACAGACAGAACTCACACAGACAGAACTCACACAGACCGAATCCACACAGACCGAACTCACACAGACCGAACTCACACAGACTGAACTCACACAGACCGAACCCGCACAGACCGAACTCACTCAGACCGAACTCGCACAGACCGAATCGCACAGACCGAACTCACACAGTCCGAACTCGCACAGACCGAACTCACACAGCCCGAACTCACACAGACCGAACTCACACAGACCGAACTTGCACAGACCGAACTCACACAGACAGAACTCGCACAGACCGAACTCGCACAGACCGAACCCGCACAGACCGAACTCACACAGACCGAACTCACACAGACCGAACTCACACAGACCGAACTCGCACAGACCGAACTCGCACAGACCGAACTCAGCACAGACCGAACCCGCACAGACCGAACTCGCACAGACCGAACTCGCACAGACCGAACTCGCACAGACCGAACTCACACAGACCGAACTCGCACAGACCGAACTCGCACAGACCGAACTCACACAGACCGAACTCACACAGACCGAACTCACACAGACCGAACTCGCACAGACCGAACTCACACAGACCGAACTCACACAGACCGAACTCTCACAGACCGAACTCGCACAGACCGAACTCACACAGACCGAACTCACACAGACCGAACTCACACAGACCGAACTCAGCACAGACCGAACTCAGCACAGACCGAACTCACACAGACCGAACTCTCACAGACCGAACCCGCACAGACCGAACTCGCACAGACCGAACTCGCACAGACCGAACTCGCACAGACCGAACTCGCACAGACCGAACTAACACAGACCGAACTCGCACAGACCGAACTCGCACAGACCGAACTCACACAGACCGAACTCACAGACCGAAGTCACACAGACCGAACTCGCACAGACAGAACTCACACAGACCGAACCCGCACAGACCGAACTCACACAGACCGAACTCACACAGACAGAACTACACAGACCGAACCCGCGACAGACCGAACTCACACAGACCGAACTCGCACAGACTAACTCCACAGACAGAACTCAGCACAGACCGAACTCGCACAGACAGAACTCACACAGACCGAACCCGCACAGACCGAACTCCACACAGACCGAACCCGCACAGACCGAACCCGCACAGACCGAACTCACACAGACGGAACTCGCACAGACGAACCCGCACAGACGAACTCGCACAGACCGAACCCGCACAGACAGAACCCGCACAGACCGAACTCACACAGACCGAACATCACACAGACAGAACTCTCACAGACCGAACTCACACAGACCGAACTCACACAGACCGAACTCGCACAGACCGAACTCACACAGACCGAACTCCGCACAGACCGAACTCGCACAGACCGAACCACACAGACCGAACTCACACAGACCGAACTCGCACAGACCGAACTCGCACAGACCGAACTCCACAGACCGAACTCACACAGACCGAACTCACACAGACCGAACTCACACAGACCGAACTCGCACAGACCGAACTCACACAGACCGAACCCGCACAGACCGAACTCACACAGACCGAACTCACACAGACCGAACTCAGCACAGACCGAACCGCACCAGACCGAACTCGCACAGACCGAACTCACACAGACCGAACTCAGCACAGACCGAACCTACACAGACCGAACTCGCACAGACCGAACCACACAGACCGAACTCGCACAGACCGAACTAACACAGACCGAACTCGCACAGACCGAACTAACGCAGACCGAACCCGCACAGACCGAACTCACACAGACCGACCTCGCACAGACCGAACTCGCACAGACAGAACTCACACAGACCGAACTCGCACAGACAGAACTCACACAGACCGAACCCGCACAGACCGAACCAGCACAGACCGAACCCGCACAGACCGAACTCGCACAGACAGAACTCACACAGACCGAACCCGCACAGACCGAACCAGCACAGACCGAACCCGCACAGACCGAACCCGCACAGACCGAACTCGCACAGACCGAATCCACACAGACCGAACTCGCACAGACCGAACTCACACAGACTGAACTCACACAGACCGAACTCGCACAGACCGAACTCGCACAGACCGAACTTGCACAGACCGAATCCGCACAGACCGAACTAACACAGACCGAACTCGCACAGACAGAACTCACACAGACAGAGCTCACACAGACCGAACTCACACAGACCGAACTCACACAGACCGAACTCACACAGACAGAACTCAGCACAGACCGAACCCGCACAGACCGAACTCACACAGACCGAACCCGCACAGACCGAACCTCGCACAGACCTGAACTCGCACAGACAGAACTCCTACATGACCGAACGCACACAGACAGAACTCGCACAGACCGAACCCGCACAGACAGAACTCACACAGACCGAACTCGCACAGACAGAACTCACACAGACCGAACTCACACAGACCGAACGCTACACAGACCGAACTCACACAGACCGAACTCACACAGACCGAACTCACACCAGACCGAACGCCGCACAGACCGAACTCCCACAGGACCGAACTCGCACAGACCGAACTCCACAGACCGAACTCGCACAGACCGAACTCACACAGACAGAACTCACACAGACCGAACTCGCACAGACCGAACTCACACAGACCGAACCGCACATGATCAACTCACACAGACCGAACTCACACAGATCGAACTCACACAGACCGAACTCGCACAGACCGAGACTCACACAGACCGAACCCGCACAGACCGAACTCACACAGACCGAACCCGCACAGACCGAACTCACACAGACCGAACTCACACAGACCGAACTCGCACAGACCGAACTCGCACAGACCGAACTCACACAGACCGAACCCGCACAGACCGAACCCGCACAGACCGAACTCACACAGACCGAACTCACACAGACAGAACTCGCACAGACCGAACTCGCACAGACCGAACCCGCACAGACCGAACTCGCACAGACCGAACCCGCACAGACCGAACTCGCACAGACCGAACTCACACAGACCGAACTCACACAGACCGAACTCACACAGACCGAACTCACACAGACCGAACTCACACAGACCGAACTCACACAGACCGAACTCGCACAGACCGAACTCACACAGACCGAACTCACACAGACCGAACTCTCACAGACCGAACTCGCACAGACCGAACTCACACAGACCGAACTCAGCACAGACCGAACTCACACAGACCGAACTCGCACAGACCGAACTCACACAGACCGAACTCCGCACAGACCGAACTCACACAGACCGAACTCGCACAGACCGAACTCGCACAGACCGACTCCGCACCAGACCGAACGCACACAGACAGAACTCGCACAGACAGAACTCACACAGACCGAACTCACACAGACCGAACTCGCCAGCGAACCGCACAGACCGAACTCGCACAGACCGAACTCACAACAGACAGAACTCACACAGACAGAACTCACACAGACCGAACTCACAAGACCGAACTCACACAGACCGAACTCACACAGACCGAACTCCGCACAGACCGAACTCCACACAGACCGAACCCGCACAGACCGAACTCCCACAGAACGGAACTCTCACAGACTGAACTCACACAGACCGAACTCAACAGACCGAACTCACACAGACCGAACTCGCACAGACCGAACCTCACACAGACCGAACTCACACAGACCGAACTCGCACAGACCGAACTCACACAGGACCGAACTCGACAGACCGGAACTCACACAGACCGAACTCGCACAGACCGAACTCACACAGACCGAACTCACACAGGACGAACTCACACAGACAGAACTCGCACAGACCGAACCCGCACAGACCGAACTCACACAAACCGAACCCGCACAGACCGAACTCGCACAGACCGAACCCGCACAGACCGAACCCGCGCAGACCGAACTCACACAGACGGAACTAGCACAGACCGAACTCACACAGACCGAACTCACAGAGACCGAACTCACACAGACCGAACTCACACAGACCGGAACTCGCACAGACCGAACTCACACAGACCGAACTCACACAGACCGGAACTCTCACAGACGGATCCCGCACAGACCGAACTCACACAGACCGAACTCACACAGACCGAACTCACACAGACCGAACTCAGACAGACAGAACTCGACAGGACGGAACTCACACAGACGGAACCTCACAGACCGAACCAGCACAGACCGAACTCGCACAGACCGATCTCGCACAGACAGAACTCGCACAGACCGAACTCGCACAGACCGAACTAACACAGACCGAACTCGCACAGACCGAACTCGCACAGACCGAACTCACACAGACCGAACCCGCACAGACCGAACGCGCACAGACCGAACTCACACAGACAGAACTCTCACAGACAGACTCACACAGACCGAACTCGCTCAGACCGAACCCGCACAGACAGAACTCACACAGACCGAACTCAGCACAGACCGAACTCGCACAGACCGAACTCACACAGACCGAACTCGCACAGACCGAACTCGCACAGACCGAACTCACACAGACCGAACTCGCACAGACCGAACTCACACAGACCGAACTCGCACAGACCGAACTCACACAGACCGAACTCGCACAGACCGAACTCGCACAGACCGAACTCACACAGACCGAACTCGCACAGACCGAACTCGCACAGACCGAACTCACACAGACCGAACACGCACAGACAGAACTCGCACAGACCGAACTCACACAGACCGAACTCACACAGACCGAACTCACACAGACCGAACTCGCACAGACCGAACTCACACAGACCGAACTCACACAGACCGAACTCGCACAGACCGAACTCACACAGACCGAACTCGCACAGACCGAACTCACACAGACCGAACTCGCACAGACCGAACTCAGCACAGACGAACTCGCACAGACCGAACTCACACAGACCGAACTCAGCACAGACCGAACTCAGCACAGACCGAACTCGCACAGACCGAACTCGCACAGACCGAACTCAGCACAGACCGAACTCACACAGACCGAACTCGCACAGACCGAACTCACACAGACCGAACTCAGCACAGACCGAACTCAACACAGACCGAACTCACACAGACCGAACTCGCACAGACCGAACTCACACAGACCGAACTCACACAGACTGAACTCACACAGACCGAACCCGCACAGACCGAACTCACACAGACCGAATCCACACAGACCGAACTCACACAGACCGAACTCAGCACAGACCGAACTCACACAGCCCGAACTCACACAGACCGAACTCGCACAGACCGAACTCACACAGACAGAACTCGCACAGACAGAACTCACACAGACCGAACTCACACAGACAGAACTCACACAGACCGAACCCTCACAGACCGAACTCACACAGACCGAACTCGCACAGACCGAACTCACACAGACCGAACTCGCACAGACCGAACTCGCACAGACCGAACTCACACAGACCGAACTCACACAGACCGAACTCGCACAGACCGAACTCACACAGACCGAACTCGCACAGACCGAACTCACACAGACCGAACTCGCACAGACCGAACTCGCACAGACCGAACTCACACAGACCGAACCGCACAGACCGAACTCAGCACAGACCGAACTCCACAGACCGAACTCACACAGACCGAACTCACACAGACCGAACTCCGCACAGACCGAACCCGCACAGACCGAACTCACACAGACCGAACTCCACAGACCGAACTCGCACAGACCGAACTCGCACAGACCGAACTCGCACAGACCGAACTCACACAGACCGAACTCACACAGACCGAACTCGCACAGACCGAACTCACACAGACCGACTCACACAGACCGAATCCTCACAGACCGAACTCGACACAGACCGAACTCACACAGAACCGAACCCGCACAGACCGAACCACACAGACCGAACTCAGCACAGACCGAACTCGCACAGACCGAACTCTCACAGACCGAACTCACACAGACCGAACCCGCACAGACCGAACTCGCACAAGACCGAACTCACACAGACCGAATCGCACAGACCGAACCAGCACAGACCGAACCGCACAGACCGAACTCAGCACAGACCGAACTCGCACAGACCGAACTCACACAGACCGACCTCGCACAGACCGAACTCAAACAGACCGAACTCACACAGACCGAACTCACACAGACCGAACTCACACAGACCGAACCGCACAGACCGAACTCACCACAGACCGAACTCGCCACAGACCGAACTCGCACAGACCGACCTCGCACAGACGAACTCGCACAGACCGAACTCGCACAGACCGAACTCACACAGACCGAACTCGCACAGACCGAACTCACACAGACGAACTCACACAGACCGAACTCGCACAGACCGAACTCACACAGACCGAACCCGCACAGACCGAACTCACACAGACCGAACACGCACAGAACGAACTCACACAGACCGAATCACACAGACCGAACTCACACTGAAGACCTCGCCAGACCGAACTCGCACAGACCGAACTCACACAGACCGAACTCGCACAGACCGAACTCGCACAGACCGAACTCGCACAGACCGAACTCGCACAGACCGAACTCACACAGACCGAACTCGCACAGACCGAACTCGCACAGACCGAACTCGCACAGACCGAACTCGCACAGACCGAACTCACACAGACCGAACTCGCACAGACCGAACTCACACAGACCGAACTCACACAGACCGAACTCACACAGACCGAACTCACACAGACCGAACTCGCACAGACCGAACTCACACAGACCGAAACCGCACAGACCGAACTCGCACAGACCGAACTCACACAGACCGAACTCGCACAGATCGAACTCACACAGACCGAACTCACACAGACCGAACACACACAGACCGAACCCCCACAGACCGAACTCAGCACAGACCGAACTCGCACAGACCGAACTCGCACAGACCGAACTCTCACAGACCGAACTCACACAGACCGAACTCGCACAGACCGAACTCAGCACAGACCGAACTCAGCACAGACCGAACTCGCACAGACCGAACTCGCACAGACCGAACTCGCACAGACCGAACTCACACAGACCGAACTCGCACAGACCGAACTCGCACAGACCGAACCTCGCACAGACCGAACTCAGCACAGACCGAACTCACACAGACCGAACTCACACAGACCGAACTCACACAGACCGAACTCAGCACAGACCGAACTCACACAGACCGAACTCAGCACAGACCGAACTCAGCACAGACCGAACTCGCACAGACCGAACTCGCACAGACCGAACTCACACAGACCGAACTCAGCACAGACCGAACTCACACAGACCGAACTCGCACAGACCGAACTCACACAGACCGAACTCGCACAGACCGAACTCACACAGACCGAACTCACACAGACCGAACTCAGCACAGACCGAACTCACACAGACCGAACTCACACAGACGAACTCTCACAGACCGAACTCGCACAGACCGAAACTCGCACAGACCGAACTCACACAGACCGAACTCGCACAGACCGAACTCGCACAGACCGAACTCACACAGACCGAACTCGCACAGACCGAACTCACACAGACCGAACCAGCACAGACCGAACTCACACAGACCGAACTCACAGACCGAACTCGCACAGACCGAACTCGCACAGACAGAACTAACACAGACCGAACCCGCACAGACCGAACCAGCACAGACCGAACTCTCACAGACCGATCCGCACAGACCGAAGCTCACTAGACCGAACTCGCACAGACCGAACTCGCACAGACCGAACTCACACAGACAGAACTCACACAGACGAAACTCGCACAGACCGAACTCACACAGACCGAACTCCACAGACCGAACTCAGCACAGACCGAACTCAGCACAGACCGAACCAGCACAGACCGAACTCACACAGACCGAACTCACACAGACCGAACCTCACAGACCGAACTCACACAGACCGAACTCGCACAGACCGAACTCACACAGACCGAACCCGCACAGACCGAACTCACACAGACCGAACCCGCACAGACCGAACTCGCACAGACCGAACCCGCACAGACCGAACTCGCACAGACCGAACTCACACAGACCGAACTCGCACAGACCGAACTCGCACAGACCGAACCCGCACAGACCGAACTAACACAGACCGAACTCGCACAGACCGAACTCACACAGACCGAACTCACACAGACCGAACTCACACAGACCGAACTCACACAGACCGAACTCACACAGACCGAACTCGCACAGACCGAACCCGCACAGACCGAACTCACACAGACCGAACTCACACAGACCGAACTCAGCACAGACCGAACCGCACAGACCGAACTCGCACAGACCGAACCCGCACAGACCGAACTCGCACAGACCGAACCAGCACAGACCGAACTCGCACAGACCGAACTCACACAGACCGAACTCGCACAGACCGAACTCGCACAGACCGAACCTCGCACAGACCGAACTAGCACAGACCGAACTCGCACAGACCGAACTCACACAGACCGAACTCGCACAGACCGAACTCCACAGACCGAACTCACACAGACCGAACTCAGCACAGACCGAACTCACACAGACCGAACTCCACAGACAGAACCGCACAGACCGAACTCAGCACAGACCGAACTCGCACAGACCGAACTCGCACAGACCGAACTCGCACAGACCGAACTCACACAGACCGAACACGCACAGACCGAACTCACACAGACCGAACTCACACAGACAGAACTCTCACAGACCGAACCCGCACAGACCGAATTCGCACAGACCGAACTCGCACAGACCGAACTCGCACAGACCGAACTCGCACAGACCGAACTCGCACAGACCGAACTCACACAGACCGAACTCGCACAGACCGAACTCGCACAGACCGAACTCGCACAGACCGAACTCACACAGACCGAACCCGCACAGACCGAACTCACACAGACCGAACTCACACAGACCGAACTCGCACAGACCGAACCCGCACAGACCGAACTCGGCACAGACCGAACTCACACAGACGAACTCGCACAGACCGAACCAGCACAGACCGAACTCGCACAGACCGAACTCGCACAGACCGAACTCACACAGACCGAACTCGCACAGACCGAACTCACACAGACCGAACTCGCACAGACCGAACCCGCACAGACCGAACTCACACAGACCGAACTCGCACAGACCGAACTCACACAGACCGAACTCGCACAGACCGAACTCGCACAGACAGAACTCACACAGACCGAACTCACACAGACCGAACTCTCACAGACCGAACCCCACAGACCGAACTCCGCACAGACCGAACTCAGCACAGACCGAACTCGCACAGACCGAACTCGCACAGACCGAACTCACACAGACCGAACTCGCACAGACCGAACTCACACAGACCGAACTCGCACAGACCGAACCCACACAGACTGAACTCACACAGACCGAATCCACACAGACCGAACTCACACAGACCGAACTCACACAGACCGAACTCACACAGACCGAACTCACACAGACCGAACTCACACAGACCGAACTCGCACAGACCGAACTCACACAGACCGAACTCAGCACAGACCGAACTCACACAGACCGAACTCACACAGACCGAACTCAGCACAGACCGAACTCACACAGACCGAACTCACACAGACCGAACTCGCACAGACCGAACTCACACAGACCGAACCTCACAGACCGAACTCGCACAGACCGAACTCGCACAGACCGAACCCGCACAGACCGAACTCACACAGACCGAACTCAGCACAGACCGAACTCACACAGACCGAACTCACACAGACCGAACCCGCACAGACCGAACTCAGCACAGACCGAACTCACACAGACCGAACTCACACAGACCGAACTCAGCACAGACCGAACTCACACAGACCGAACTCACACAGACCGAACTCGCACAGACCGAACTCCGCACAGACCGAACTAGCACAGACCGAACTCGCACAGACCGAACTCCACAGACCGAACTCGCACAGACCGAACTCGACACAGACCGAACTCGCACAGACCGAACTCGCACAGACCGAACTCCACAGACCGAACTCGCACAGACCGAACTCGCACAGACCGAACTCGCACAGACCGAACTCACACAGACCGAACTCGCACAGACCGAACTCACACAGACCGAACCTGCACAGACCGGACTCACACAGACCGAATCCACACAGACCGAACTCACACAGACCGAACTCGCACAGACCGAACTCAGCACAGACCGAACTCGCACAGACCGAACTCAGCACAGACCGAACTCAGCACAGACCGAACTCGCACAGACCGAACTCAGCACAGACCGAACTCACACAGACCGAACTCGCACAGACCGAACTCGCACAGACCGAACTCAGCACAGACCGAACTCACACAGACCGAACCCGCACAGACCGAACTCGCACAGACCGAACTCACACAGACCGGACTCACACAGACCGAATCCACACAGACCGAACTCACACAGACCGAACTCGCACAGACCGAACTCACACAGACCGAACTCACACAGACCGAACTCGCACAGACCGAACCCGCACAGACCGAACTCGCACAGACCGAACTCACACAGACCGAACTCGCACAGAACGAACTCACACAGACCGAACTCAGCACAGACCGAACTCTCACAGACCGAACTCACACAGACCGAACTCGCACAGACCGAACTCTCACAGACCGAACTCGCACAGACCGAACTCTCACAGACCGAACTCGCACAGACCGAACTAACACAGACCGAACTCACACAGACCGAACTCGCACAGACCGAACTCAGCACAGACCGAACTCAGCACAGACCGAAGTCCCACAGACCGAACTCACACAGACCGAACTCAGGCACAGACAGAACCTCAGACAGACGAACTCGCACAGACGGAACTCTCACAGACCGAACTCACACAGACCGAACTCGCACAGACCGAACTCGCACAGAACGAACACACACAGACCGAAACTCACACAGACCGAACTCACACAGACCGAACTCGCCACAGACCGAACTCGCACAGACCGAACTCACACAGACAGAACTCTCACAGACCGAACTCACACAGACACGAACACGCACAGACCGAACCACACAGACCGAACTCACACAGACAGAACTCACACAGACAGACCTCGCACAGACCGAACCCGCACAGACCGAACTAACACAGACCGAACTCGCACAGACCGAACCGCACAGACAGAACCTCACAGACAGAACACGCACAGACCGAACTCCCACAGACCGAACCCGCACAGACCGAACTCACACAGACGGAACTCGCACAGACCGAACCCCACAGACCGATCTCGCACAGACCGAACCCGCACAGACCGAACTCGCACAGACAGAACTCCGCACAGACCGAACCCGCACAGACCGAACTCACACAGACCGAACTCAGCACAGACAGAACTCTCACAGACAGAACTCGCACAGACCGAACTCGCACAGACCGAACCCACACCGACCGAACTCACACAGACCGAACCTGCACAGACCGGACTCACACAGACCGAATCCACACAGACCGAACTCACACAGACCGAACTCGCACAGATCGAACTCACACAGACCGAACTCACACAGACCGAACCTGCACAGACCGAACTCACACAGACCGAACCCTCACAGACCGAACTCACACAGACCGAACTCGCACAGATCGAACTCACACAGACCGAACTCACACAGACTGAACTCACACAGACCGAACCCGCACAGACCGAACTCACAGACCGAACTCAGCACAGACAGAACTCACACAGACCGAACTCAGCACAGACCGAACTCTCACAGACCGAACCCTCACAGACCGAACTCAGCACAGACCGAACCCGCACAGACCGAACCCGCACAGACCGAACTCGCACAGACCGAAATCACACAGACCGAACTCGCACAGACCGAACTCGCACAGACCGAACTCACACAGACCGAACTCACACAGACCGAACTCGCACAGACCGAACTCGCACAGACCGAACTCACACAGACCGAACTCGCACAGACCGAACTCACACAGACCGAACTCTCACAGACCGAACTCCCACAGACCGAACTCACACAGACCGAACTCACACAGACCGAACTCACACAGACCGAACTCGCACAGACCGAACTCACACAGACCGAACTCAGCACAGACCGAACTCGCACAGACCGAACTCCGCACAGACCGAACTCGCACAGACCGAACTCAGCACAGACCGAACTCACACAGACCGAACTCGCACAGACCGAACTCACACAGACCGAACTCGCACAGACCGAACTCAGCACAGACCGAACTCACACAGACCGAACTCACACAGACCGAACTCACACAGACCGAACTCAGCACAGACCGAACTCACACAGACCGAACTCACACAGACCGAACTCACACAGACCGAACTCACACAGACCGAACTCACACAGACCGAACTCACACAGACCGAACTCACACAGACCGAACTCACACAGACCGAACTCACACAGACCGAACTCGCACAGACCGAACTCCGCACAGACCGAACTCACACAGACCGAACTCACACAGACCGAACTCACACAGACCGAACTCTCACAGACCGAACTCACACAGACCGAACTCCCACAGACCGAACTCACACAGACCGAACCCGCACAGACCGAACTCACACAGACCGAACTCACACAGACCGAACTCGCACAGACCGAACTCCACAGACCGAACTCACACAGACCGAACTCACACAGACCGAACTCACACAGACCGAACTCACACAGACCGAACCGCACAGACCGAACTCACACAGACCGAACTCACACAGACCGAACCCGCACAGACCGAACTCACACAGACGAACTCGCACAGACGAACCTCGCACAGACCGAACTCACACAGACCGAACTCGCACAGACCGAACCACACAGACCGAACTCAGCACAGACCGAACCGCACAGACCGAACCCGCACAGACCGAACTCTCACAGACCGAACCTCAACAGACAGAACTCGCACAGACCGAACTCGCACAGACCGAACCCGCACAGACCGAACTCGCACAGACCGAACTCACACAGACCGAACTCTGCACAGACCGAACTCACACAGACCGAACTCACACAGACCGAACTCTCACAGACCGAACTCACACAGACCGAACTCGCACAGACCGAACTCACACAGACCGAACTCACACAGACAGAACTCTCACAGACCGAACTCTCACAGACCGAACTCACACAGACCGAACTCAGCACAGACCGAACTCACACAGACCGAACTCAGCACAGACAGAACTCACACAGGACCGAACCTCACAGACCGAACTCTCACAGACCGAACTCCGCACAGACCGAACTCGCACAGACCGAACTAACACAGACCGAACTCGCACAGACCGAAACGCACCAGACCGAACTCGCCCAGGACCGAACCCGCACAGACCGAACACACACAGACCGAACTCGCACAGACCGAAACTCACACAGACCGAACTCACACAGACCGAACTCTCACAGACAGAACTCAGCACAGACCGAACACGCACAGACCGAACTCACACAGACCGAACTCAGCACAGACCGAACTCAGCACAGACCGAACTCACACAGACCGAACTCAGCACAGACCGAACTCACACAGACCGAACCCGCACAGACCGAACTCAGCACAGACCGAACGCACACAGACCGAACTCGCACAGACCGAACTCACACAGACCGAACTCGCACAGACCGACAGCGCACAGACCGAACCCGCACAGACAGAACTCAGCACAGACCGAACTCTCACAGACCGAACTCAGCACAGACCGAACCGCACAGACAGAACTCGCACAGACCGAACCCGCACAGACCGAACTCACACAGACCGAACCCGCACAGACCGAACTCGCACAGACCGAACCCGCACAGACCGAACTCGCACAGACCGATCTCGCACAGACCGAACTCGCACAGACCGAACTCGCACAGACCGAACTCACACAGACCGAACTCGCACAGACAGAACTCGCACAGACCGAACCTCACACAGACCGAACTCGCACAGACCGAACTCTCACACAGACCGAACTCACACAGACCGAACTCGCACAGACCGAACCCGCACAGACCGAACCCGCACAGACCGAACTCACACAGACCGAACTCGCACAGACCGAACTCACACAGACCGAACTCGCACAGACCGAACCCGCACAGACCGAACTCACACAGACCGAACTCCACAGACCGAACTCCGCACAGACCTGAACCGACACAGACCGAACCCGCACAGACCGAACTCACACAGACCGAACCAGCACAGACCGAACTCGCACAGACCGAACTCTCACAGACCGAACTCGCACAGACCGAACTCAGCACAGACCGAACTCACACAGACCGAACTCGCACAGACCGAACTCGCACAGACCGAACTCAGCACAGACCGAACTCTCACAGACCGAACTCACACAGACCGAACCAGCACAGACCGAACTCACACAGACCGAACCAGCACAGACCGAACTCCCACAGACCGAACTCAGCACAGACCGAACTCACACAGACCGAACTCACACAGACCGAACTCACACAGACCGAACTCAGCACAGACCGAACTCGCACAGACCGAACTCGCACAGACCGAACTCGCACAGAACCGAACCGCACAGACCGAACTAACACAGACCGAACTCGCACAGACCGAACTCACACAGACCGAACTCCCACAGACCGAACTCACACAGACCGAACTCCGCACAGACCGAACTCACACAGACCGAACTCGCACAGACCGAACTCACACAGACCGAACTCACACAGACCGAACTCACACAGACCGAACTCAGCACAGACCGAACTCGCACAGACCGAACTCAGCACAGACCGAACTCACACAGACCGAACTCAGCACAGACCGAACTCGCACAGACCGAACTCACACAGACCGAACTCAGCACAGACAGAACTCGCACAGACCGAACTCGCACAGACCGAACCCGAACAGACCGAACCCACACAGACCGAACTCAGACAGACAGAACTCAGCACAGACCGAACTCACACAGACCGAACTCACACAGACCGAACTCGCACAGACCGAACTCGCACAGACCGAACTCCGCACAGACCGAACTCACACAGACCGAACTCCGCACAGACCGAACTCACACAGACCGAACTCGCACAGACCGAACTCGCACAGACCGAACTCGCACAGACCGAACTCAGCACAGACCGAACTCACACAGACCGAACTCAGCACAGACCGAACTCACACAGACCGAACTCGCACAGACCGAACTCAGCACAGACCGAACTCCGCACAGACCGAACTCGCACAGACCGAACTCAGCACAGACCGAACTCACACAGACCGAACTCACACAGACCGAACCCGCACAGACCGAACCGCACAGACCGAACTCACACAGACCGAACTCGCACAGACCGAACTCGCACAGACCGAACTCGACACAGACCGAACTCGCACAGACCGAACTCGCACAGACCGAACTCACACAGACCGAACTCGCACAGACCGAACTCACACAGACCGAACTCACACAGACCGATGCTGCAAAGACCGAAGCCGCACAGACCGAACTCGCACAGACCGAACCCACACAGACCGAACTCACACAGACCGAACCTGCACAGACCGGACTCACACAGACCGAACTCACACAGACCGAACCCGCACAGACCGAACTCACACAGACCGAACTCGACACAGACCGAACTCACACAGACCGAACCCGCACAGACCGAACCGCACAGACCGAACCCCACAGACCGAACTCACACAGACCGAACTCCGCACAGACCGAACTCGCACAGACCGAACTCACACAGACCGAACTCGCACAGACCGAACTCACACAGACGAACTCACACAGACCGAACTCCGCACAGACCGAACTCACACAGACCGAACTCGCACAGACCGAACTCACACAGACCGAACTCGCACAGACCGAACTCGCACAGACCGAACTCACACAGACCGAACTCGCACAGACCGAACTCAGCACAGACCGAACTCACACAGACCGAACTCGCACAGACCGAACTCACACAGACCGAACTCACACAGACCGAACTCACACAGACCGAACTCACACAGACCGAACTCACACAGACCGAACTCACACAGACCGAACTCGCACAGACCGAACTCGCACAGACCGAACTCACACAGACCGAACTCGCACAGACCGAACTCGCACAGACCGAACTCACACAGACCGAACTCGCACAGACCGAACTCACACAGACCGAACTCGCACAGACCGAACTCGCACAGACCGAACTCACACAGACCGAACTCGCACAGACCGAACCGCACAGACCGAAGTCACACAGACCGAACTCTGCACAGACCGAAGTCGCACAGACGAACTCACACAGACCGAACCCTCACAGACCAGAACTCACACAGACAGAACCCGCTCAGACCGAACCTCGCACAGACCGAACTCAGCACAGACCGAACTCCGCACAGACCGAACCTCCACAGACCGAACTCGCACAGACCGAACTCGCACAGACAGAAGCCGCACAGACCGAACTCTCACAGACCGAACTCACACAGACCGAACTCACACAGACCGAACACGCACAGACTGCACCCCACAGACCGAACTCAGCACAGACCGAACTCGCACAGACCTGAACTCACACAGACCAGAACTCACACAGACCGAACTCACACAGACGAACTAACACAGACCGAACCGCACAGACCGAACTCGCACAGACAGAACTCACACAGACCGAACTCGCACAGACCGAACGCGCACAGACCGAACCCGCACAGACCGAACTAACACAGACCGAACTCACACAGACCGAACTCACACAGACCGAACTCACACAGACCGAACTCGCACAGACCGAACTCAGCACAGACCGAACTCACACAGACCGAACTCAGCACAGACAGAACTCCGCACAGACCGAACCTGCACAGACCGAACTCACACAGACCGAACCCACACAGACCGAACTCACACAGACCGAACCTGCACAGACCGAACTCACACAGACCGAACTCGCACAGACCGAACTCACACAGACCGAACTCGCACAGACCGAACTCACACAGACCGAACTCACACAGACAGAACTCACACAGACCGAACTCACACAGACCGAACTCACACAGACCGAACTCACACAGACCGATGCTTCAAAGACCGAAGCCGCACAGACCGAACTCGCACAGACCGAACCCACACAGACCGAACTCACACAGACCGAACCTGCACAGACCGGACTCACACAGACCGAACTCACACAGACCGAACTCACACAGACCGAACTCACACAGACCGAACTCAGCACAGACAGAACTCGCACAGACAGAACTCACACAGACCGAACTCACACAGACCGAACTCAGCACAGACCGAACTCGCACAGACCGAACTCGCACAGACCGAACTCCCACAGACCGAACTCACACAGACCGAACCCGCACAGACTGAACTCACACAGACGAACTCGCACAGACCGAACTCACACAGACCGAACTCACACAGACCGAACCCGCACAGACCGAACTCACACAGACCGAACTCACACAGACCGAACTCGCACAGACCGAACTCACACAGACCGAACTCTCACAGACCGAACTCACACAGACCGAACTCACACAGACCGAACTCACACAGACCGAACTCACACAGACCGAACTCACACAGACCGAACTCGCACAGACCGAACTCACACAGACCGAACTCACACAGACTGAACTCACACAGACCGAACTCCGCACAGACCGAACTCGCACAGACCGAACTCACACAGACCGAACTCTCACAGACCGAACTCTCACAGACTGAACTCACACAGACCGAACTCGCACAGACCGAACTCACACAGACCGAACTCACACAGACCGAACTCACACAGACCGAACTCACACAGACCGAACTCACACAGACCGAACTCCACAGAGACCGAACTCAGCACAGACCGAACTCACACAGACCGAACCTGCGCAGACCGGACTCACACAGACCGAATCCACACAGACCGAACTCGCACAGACCGAACTCACACAGACCGAACTCACACAGACCGAACTCACACAGACCGAATCCACACAGACCGAACTCACACAGACCGAACTCGCACAGACCGAACTAACACAGACCGAACTCGCACAGACCGAACCCACACAGACCGAACCCACACAGACCGAAATAACACAGACCGAAGTAACACAGACCGAACCCGCACAGAGCGAACTCGCACAGACCGAACTCACACAGACCGAACTCACACAGACCGAACTCACACAGACCGAACTCCGCACAGACCGAACTCACACAGACCGAACCCGCACAGACCGAACTCGCACAGACCGAACTAACACAGACCGAACTCGCACAGACCGTACTCGCACAGAGCGAACTCGCACAGACCGAACTCGCACAGACCGAACTCGCACAGACCGAACTAACACAGACCGAACTCGCACAGACAGAACTCACACAGACCGAACTCACACAGACCGAACTCAGCACAGACCGAACCCGCACAGACCGAACTCACACAGACCGAACCTCACAGACCGAACCTCACAGACCGAACTCACACAGACCGAACTCGCACAGACCGAACTGCACAGACCGAACGGCACAGACCGAACTCGCACAGACCGAACTCGCACAGACCGAACTCAGCACAGACCGAACTCGCACAGACCGAACCCGCACAGACCGAACTCACACAGACCGAACCGCACAGACTGAACTCGCACAGACCGAACCCGCACAGACCGAAATCACACAGACCGAACTCGCACAGACCGAACTCGCACAGACCGAACTCACACAGCCCGAACTCACACAGACCGAACTCACACAGACAGAACTCAGCACAGACCGAACCCACACAGACAGAACTCACACAGACCGAACTCCCACAGACAGAACTCACACAGACCGAACTCGCACAGACCGAACTCACACAGACCGAACTCGCACAGACCGAACTCACACAGACCGAACTCACACAGACCGAACTCGCACAGACCGAACTCGCACAGACCGAACTCGCACAGACCGAACTCGCACAGACCGAACTCACACAGACCGAACTCGCACAGACCGAACTCGCACAGACCGAACTCACACAGACCGAACTCGCACAGACCGAACTCGCACAGACCGAACTCACACAGACCGAACTCGCACAGACCGAACTCACACAGACCGAACCCGCACAGACCGAACTCACACAGACCGAACCCGCACAGACCGAACTCACACAGACCGAACTCGCACAGACCGAACTCACACAGACCGAACTCACACAGACCGAACTCGACAGACCGAACTCACACAGACCGAACTCACACAGACCGAACTCGCACAGACCGACTCGCACAGACCGAACTCCGCACAGACCGAACTCAGCACAGACCGACCTCGCACAGACCGAACTCGCACAGACCGAACCCGCACAGACAGAACTCACACAGACCGAAGTAACACAGACCGAACCTGCACAGACCGAACCGCACAGACCGAACTCGCACAGACAGAACCCACACAGACCGAACTCGCACAGACCGAACTCAGCACAGACCGAACTCACACAGACAGAACTCGCACAGACCGAACTCACACAGACCGAACTCGCACAGACCGAACTCGCACAGACCGAACTCGCACAGACCGAACTCGCACAGACCGAACTCGCACAGACCGAACTCACACAGACGAACTCGCACAGACCGAACTCACACAGACCGAACTCGCACAGACCGAACTCACACAGACCGAACTCAGCACAGACCGAACTCACACAGACCGAACTCAGCACAGACCGAACTCACACAGACCGAACTCACACAGACCGAACCCGCACAGACCGAACTCAGCACAGACCGAACCCGCACAGACCGAACTCCACAGACCGAACTCGCACAGACCGAACTCGCACAGACCGAACTCTCACAGACCGAACTCGCACAGACCGAACCCGCACAGACCGAACTCGCACAGACCGAACTCACACAGACAGAACTCACACAGACAGAACTCGCACAGACCGAACTCACACAGACCGAACTCACACAGACTGAACTCACACAGACCGAACTCGCACAGACCGAACTCACACAGACCGAACCCGCACAGACCGAACCCGCACAGACCGAACTCACACAGACCGAACTCGCACAGACCGAACTCACACAGACCGAACTCGCACAGACCGAACTCGCACAGACCGAACTCACACAGACCGAACTCTCACAGACCGAACTCACACAGACCGAACTCACACAGACCGAAGTCACACAGACCGAACTCGCACAGACAGAACTCAGCACAGACCGAACCCGCACAGAACGAAACTCACCCAGACCGGAAACTCGCACAGACTCGAACTCTCCACAGACCGGAACGTCGCACAGACCGAACCCAGCGAGACCGAACTCGCACAGACCGGCACTCTGCACAGACAGAAACTCAGCACAGGACCGAACTCCACAGGACCGAACTCTGCACAGACCGAACTCAGCACAGACCGAACTCGCACAGACCGTACTCGCACAGACCGACTCACACGGAGACGATAGCTCACACAGAACGATCCCAGCACAGGACCGAATCTCACACAGACCGAACTCACACAGACCAGAACTCAGACAGACAGAACCCGCACAGGACCGGAAAATCACACAGAGACGAGAGCAGACCGAACTCGCACAGACCGAAGTCTCGCAGTCAGACCGTACTCGCTACAGACAGTACTCGCACAGACCGAACCTCAGCACAGACCGAACTCACACAGACCGAACTCGCACAGACCGAACCGCACAGACCGAACTCTCACAGACCGAACCCTCACAGACCGAACCCGCACAGACCGAACTCACACAGACCGAACTCAGCACAGACCGAACTCACACAGACCGAACTCAGCACAGAACGAACTCAGCACAGACGGAACCCGCACAGACCGAACTCTCACAGACCGAACTCACACAGACCGAACTCACACAGACCGAACTCGCACAGACAGAACTGCACAGACCGAACTCACACAGACCGAACGCACACAGACCCGAACCACGACAGACCGAACTCACACAGACCGAACTCGCACAGACCGAACTCGCACAGACCGAACTCACACAGACCGAACTCACACAGACCGAACTCACACAGACCGAACCCGCACAGACCGAACTCACACAGACCGAACTCACACAGACCGAACTCACACAGACCGAACTCAGCACAGACCGAACTCACACAGACCGAACTCACACAGACCGAACTCACACAGACCGAACTCAGCACAGACCGAACTCGCACAGACCGAACTCGCACAGACCGAACTCACACAGACCGAACTCGCACAGACCGAACTCACACAGACCGAACTCGCACAGACCGAACTCCACAGACCGAACTCACACAGACCGAACTCACACAGACCGAACTCACCACAGACCGAACCGCACAGACCGAACTCACACAGACCGAACTCGCACAGACAGAACCAGCACAGACCGAACCCGCACAGACCGAACTCGCACAGACCGAACCGCACAGACCGACTCGCACAGACCGAACTCACACAGACCGAACTCGCACAGACCGAACTCGCACAGACCGAGACTCACACGACCGAACTCGCACAGACCGAACCCGCACAGACCGAACTACACAGACCGAACTCTCACAGACGAACTCACACAGACCGAACTCGCACAGACCGAACTCGCACAGACCGAACTCACACAGACCGAACTCGCACAGACCGAACTCACACAGACCGAACTCGCACAGACCGAACTCACACAGACCGAACTCACACAGACCGAACTCGCACAGACCGAACTCGCACAGACCGAACCCGCACAGACCGAACTCCACAGACCGAACTCCGCACAGACCGAACTCCGCACAGACCGAACTCACACAGACCGAACCGCACAGACCGAACTCACACAGACCGAACTCACACAGACCGAACTCGCACAGACCGAACTCAGCACAGACCGAACCGCACAGACAGAACTCGCACAGACCGAACTCGCACAGACCGAACTCGCACAGACCGAACTCGCACAGACCGAACTCGCACAGACCGAACTAACACAGACCGAACTCGCACAGACCGAACTCGCACAGACCGAACTCGCACAGACCGAACTCAGCACAGACCGAACTCACACAGACCGAACTCACACAGACCGAACCGCACAGACCGAACTCACACAGACCGAACCGCACAGACCGAACTCGCACAGACCGAACTCGCACAGACCGAACCGCACAGACCGAACTCACACAGACAGAACTCACACAGACCGAACTCGCACAGACCGAACTCGCACAGACCGAACTCGCACAGACCGAACTCGCACAGACCGAACTCGCACAGACCGAACTCCGCACAGACCGAACTCACACAGACCGAACCGCACAGACCGAACTCACACAGACCGAACCCGCACAGACCGAACTCGCACAGACCGAACCCGCACAGACCGAACCCGCACAGACCGAACTCGCACAGACCGAACCCGCACAGACCGAACCGCACAGAACGAACTCCGCACAGACCGAACTCCGCACAGACCGAACTCAGCACAGACCGAACTCTCACAGACTGAACTCACACAGACAGACTTCGCACAGACCGAAACTCGCACAGACCGAACTCAGCACAGACCGAACTCGCACAGACCGAACTCACACAGACCGAACTCGCACAGACCGAACTCACACAGACCGAACCAGCACAGACCGAACTCGCACAGACCGAACTCACACAGACCGAACTCACACAGACCGAACTCACACAGACCGAACCAGCACAGACCGAACCCGCACAGACCGAACTCACACAGACCGAACTCGCACAGACCGAACTCGCACAGACCGAACTCACACAGACCGAACTCGCACAGACCGAAACCGCACAGACCGAACTCACACAGACCGAACTCGCACAGACGAACCTCGCACAGACCGAACTCACACAGACCGAACTCGCACAGACCGAACTCGCACAGACCGAACCCGCACAGACCGAACTCACACAGACCGAACTCACACAGACAGACTCACACAGACCGAACTCAGCACAGACCGAAATCGCGCAGACCGAAGTCGCACAGACCGAACTCACACAGACCGAACTCGCACAGACCGAACTAACACAGACCGAACTCGCACAGACCGTACTCGCACAGAGCGAACTCGCACAGACCGAACTCGCACAGACCGAACTCGCACAGACCGAACTAACACAGACCGAACTCACACAGACCGAACTCGCACAGACCGAACTCGCACAGACCGAACTCGCACAGACCGAATCCGCACAGACCGAACTAACACAGACCGAACTCGCACAGACCGAACTCACACAGACAGAGAGCTCACACAGACCCGAACTCACACAGACCGAACTCACACAGACCGAACTCACACAGACAGAACTCACACAGACCGAACCCGCACAGACCGAAATCACACAGACCGAACTCGCACAGACCGAAGTCGCACAGACCGAACTTGCACAGTCCGAACTCGCACAGACCGAACTCACACAGACTGAACTCACACAGACAGAATTCTCACAGACCGAACTCGCACAGTCCGAACTCACACAGACCGAACCCGCACAGACCGAACTCGCACAGACCGAACCCGCACAGACCCGAACTCACACAGACCGAACTCACACAGACCGAACTCAGCACAGACCGAACTCGCACAGACCGAACCTCGCACAGACCGAACTCACACAGACCGAACTCGCACAGACCGAACTCGCACAGACCGAGACCTGCACAGACCGAACTCGCACAGACCGAACCCGCACAGACCGAACTAACACAGACCGAACTCAGACAGACCGAACCCACACAGACCGAACTCACACAGACCGAACCTGCACAGACCGGACTCACACAGACCGAATCCACACAGACCGAACTCACACAGACCGAACTCGCACAGACCGAACTCACACAGACCGAACTCACACAGACCGAACCTGCACAGACCGAACTCACACAGACCGAACTCGCACAGACCGAACTCACACAGACCGAACTCAGCACAGACCGAACTCAGCACAGACCGAACTCGCACAGACCGAACTCACACAGACCGAACTCGCACAGACCGAACTCGCACAGACCGAACTCACACAGACCGAACTCCGCACAGACCGAACTCGCACAGACCGAACTCACACAGACCGAACTCCGCACAGACCGAACTCCACAGACCGAACTCAGCACAGACCGAACTCACACAGACCGAACTCGCACAGACCGAACTCAGCACAGACCGAACTCTCACAGACCGAACTCACACAGACGAACTCGCACAGACCGAACTCAGCACAGACCGAACTCGCACAGACCGAACTCGCACAGACCGAACTCACACAGACCGAACCCGCACAGACCGAACTCGCACAGACAGAACTCACACAGACCGAACTCACACAGACCGAACTCCCACAGACCGAACCTCGCACAGACCGAACTCGCACAGACCGAACTCGACACAGACCGAACTCGCACAGACCGAACTCAGCACAGACCGAACTCGCACAGACCGAACTCGCACAGACAGAACCCGCTCAGACAGAACCCGCACAGACCGAACTCACACAGACCGAACTCGCACAGACCGAACTCGCACAGACCGAACCCGCACAGACCGAACTCGCACAGACCGAAGCTCTCACAGACCGAACTCACACAGACCGAACTCGCACAGACCGAACTCGCACAGACAGAACCCGCACAGACAGAACTCTCACAGACCGAACTCGCACAGACCGTAATCGCAACAGACCGAACTCACACAGACCGAACCCGCACAGACCGAACTCACACAGACCGAACTCCTCACAGACCGAACTCACACAGACCGAACTCGCACAACCGAACTCCACAGACCGAACTCGCACAGACCGAACTCACACAGACCGAACTCGCACAGACCGAACTCACACAGACCGAACTACACAGACCGAACCCGCACAGACCGGAACTCGCACGAGACCGAACTCAGCACAGACAGAACTCACACAGACAGACTCACACAGACCGAACTCACACGACCGAACTCACACAGACCGAACTCACACAGACAGAACTCAGCACAGACGAACCCGCACAGACCGAACTCACACAGACGAACTTCGCACAGACCGAAAGTCGCACAGACCGAACCGCACAGTCCGAACTCGCACAGACCGAACTCACACAGCCCGAACTCACACAGACCGAACTCAGCACAGACCGAACTTGCACAGACAGAACTCACACAGACCGAACTCGCACAGACCGAACTCCACAGACCGAACCCGCACAGACCGAACCCGCACAGACCGAACTCACACAGACCGAACTCGCACAGACCGAACTCACACAGACGGAACTCTCACAGACGGAACCCGCACAGACCGAACTCACACAGACCGAACTCACACAGACAGAACTCGCACAGACCGAACTCACACAGACCGAACTCACACAGACAGAACTCGCACAGACCGAACTCACACAGACTGAATTCACACAGACCGATCCCGCACAGACCGAACCCGCACAGACCGAACTCACACAGACGGAACTCACACAGACAGAACTCGCACAGACCGAACTCGCACAGACCGAACTCACACAGACCGAACTCGCACAGACCGAACTCACACAGACCGAACTCGCACAGACCGAACTCGCACAGACCGAACTCGCACAGACCGAACTCGCACAGACCGAACTCCGCACAGACCGAACTCGCACAGACCGAAACTCACACAGACCGAACCCGCACAGACCGAACTCACACAGACCGAACTCGCACAGACCGAACTCGCACAGACCGAACTCAGCACAGACCGAACTCGCACAGACCGAACTCGCACAGACCGAACCCGCACAGACCGAACTCAGCACAGACCGAACTCAGCACAGACCGAACTCAGCACAGACAGAACTCGCACAGACCGAACTCGCACAGACCGAACTCTCACAGACCGAACTCACACAGACCGAACCCGCACAGACCGAACTCACACAGACAGAACTCGCACAGACCGAACTCGCACAGACCGAACTCACACAGACCGAACCCACACAGACCGAACTCGCACAGACCGAACTCACACAGACCGAACTCTCACAGACAGAACTCACACAGACCGAACCCGCACAGACCGAACTCACACAGACAGAACTCGCACAGACCGAACTCACACAGACCGAACCCGCACAGACCGAACTCACACAGACCGAACCCGCACAGACCGAACTCACACAGACCGAACTCGCACAGACCGAACTCGCACAGACCGAACTCACACAGACCGAACTCAGCACAGACCGAACTCGCACAGACCGAACTCGCACAGACCGAACTCACACAGACCGAACTCACACAGACCGAACTCACACAGACCGAACTCACACAGACCGAACTCACACAGACCGAACTCACACAGACCGAACTCACACAGACCGAACTCCCACAGACCGAACTCACACAGACCGAACTCGCACAGACCGAACTCACACAGACCGAACTCACACAGACCGAACTCACACAGACCGAACTCGCACAGACCGAACTCGCACAGACCGAACTCGCACAGACCGAACTCTCACAGACCGAACTCGCACAGACCGAACTCGCACAGACCGAACTCACACAGACCGAACTCTCACAGACCGAACTCACACAGACCGAACTCAGCACAGACCGAACTCAGCACAGACCGAACCCGCACAGACCGAACTCACACAGACCGAACTCGCACAGACCGAACTCACACAGACCGAACCCGCACAGACCGAACCCGCACAGACCGAACTCACACAGACAGAACTCACACAGACCGAATTCGCACAGACTGAACTCACACAGACCGAACTCGCACAGACCGAACTCACACAGACCGAACCCGCACAGAACGAACCCGCACAGACCGAACCCGCACAGACCGAACCTCGCACAGACAGAACTCACACAGACCGAACTCACACAGACCGAACCACACAGACCGAACTCGCACAGACCGAACTCACACAGACCGAACTCGCACAGACCGAACCCGCACAGACCGAACTCACACAGACCGAACTCGCACAGACGAACTCACACAGACCGAACTCGCACAGACCGAACTCGCACAGACCGAACTCACACAGACCGAACTCCCACAGACCGAACTCGCACAGACCGAACTCAGCACAGACCGAACTCACACAGACAGAACTCACACAGACCGAACTCGCACAGACCGAACTCGCACAGACCGAACTCACACAGACCGAACTCACACAGACCGAACTCACACAGACCGAACTCGCACAGACCGAACTCGCACAGACCGAACTCACACAGACCGAACTCACACAGACCGAACTCACACAGACCGAACTCGCACAGACCGAACTCGCACAGACCGAACTCACACAGACCGAACTCGCACAGACCGAACTCGCACAGACCGAACTCGCACAGACCGAACTCGCACAGACCGAACTCGCACAGACCGAACTCGCACAGACCGAACTCGCACAGACCGAACTCGCACAGACCGAACTCACACAGACCGAACCTCGCACAGACCGAACTCGCACAGACCGAACTCACACAGACCGAACTCTCACAGACCGAACTCCGCACAGACCGAACTCGCACAGACCGAACTCACACAGACAGAACTCGCACAGACCGAACTCACACAGACCGAACTCACACAGACCGAACTCGCACAGACCGAACCCGCACAGACCGAACTCACACAGACCGAACTCGCACAGACCGAACTCACACAGACCGAACTCACACAGACCGAACTCACACAGACCGAACTCGCACAGACCGAACTCACACAGACCGAACTCGCACAGACCGAACTCGCACAGACCGAACTCACACAGACCGAACTCGCACAGATCGAACTCACACAGACCGAACTCACACAGACCGAACTCGCACAGACCGAACTTGCACAGACCGAACTCACACAGACCGAACTCGCACAGACCGAACTCGGACAGACCGAACCCGCACAGACGGAATCTGCACAGACCGAACTCACACAGACCGAACTCACACAGACCGAACTCGCACAGACCGAACTCGCACAGACCGAACTCACACAGACCGAACTCGCACAGACCGAACTCGCACAGACCGAACACACACAGACCGAACTCACACAGACCGAACTCACACAGACCGAACTCGCACAGACCGAACTCGCACAGACCGAACTCGCACAGACCGAACTCGCACAGACCGAACTCACACAGACCGAACTCACACAGACCGAACTCACACAGACCGAACTCACACAGACCGAACTCGCACAGACCGAACTCACACAGACCGAACTCGCACAGACCGAACTCACACAGACCGAACTCACACAGACCGAACTCACACAGACCGAACTCACACAGACCGAACTCACACAGACCGAACTCACACAGACCGAACTCGCACAGACCGAACTCACACAGACCGAACTCGCACAGACCGAACTCGCACAGACCGAACTCGCACAGACCGAACTCGCACAGACCGAACTCACACAGACCGAACTCACACAGACCGAACTCGCACAGACCGAACTCACACAGACCGAACTCACACAGACCGAACTCGCACAGACCGAACTCACACAGACCGAACTCGCACAGACCGAACTCACACAGACCGAACTCACACAGACCGAACTCACACAGACCGAACTCACACAGACCGAACTCACACAGACCGAACTCAGCACAGACCGAACTCAGCACAGACCGAACTCACACAGACCGAACTCACACAGACCGAACTCGCACAGACCGAACCGCACAGACCGAACCTCACACAGACCGAACTCACACAGACCGAACTCGCACAGACCGAACTCAGCACAGACCGAACCCGCACAGACCGAACTCACACAGACCGAACTCGCACAGACCGAACTCTCACAGACCGAACTCGCACAGACCGAACAAGCACAGACGAACTCGCACAGACCGAACTCACACAGACCGAACTCACACAGACCGAACTCGCACAGACCGAACTCACACAGACCGAACCCGCACAGACCGAACTCACACAGACGGAACTCGCACAGACCGAACTCACACAGACCGAACTCGCACAGACCGAACCCGCACAGACCGAACTCGCACAGACCGAACTCGCACAGACCGAACTAGCACAGACCGAACTCGCACAGACCGAACTCACACAGACCGAACTCAGCACAGACCGAACTCAGCACAGACCGAACTCGCACAGACCGAACTCACACAGACCGAACTCGCACAGACCGAACCTCACAGACCGAACCGCACAGACTGATCCCGCACAGACCGAACTCGCACAGACCGAACTGCACAGACCGAACTCGCACAGACCGAACCCGCACAGAACGAACCGCCACAGACCGAACTCACACAGACCGAACCCGCACAGACCGAACCCGCACAGACCGAACCCGCACAGACCGAACTCACACAGACCGAACTCGCACAGACCGAAACCGCACTGACCGAACTCACACAGACCGAACTCACAGACCGAACCCGCACAGACCGAACCTCGCACAGACCCGAACCCGCACAGACAGAACTCACACAGACCGAACGCACACAGACCGAACCGCACAGACCGAACTCACACAGACCGAACTCTCACAGACCGAACCGCACAGACCGAACTAACACAGACCGAACCCGCACAGACCGAACCGCACAGACCGAACCCACAGACCGAACTCACACAGACCGAACCCGCACAGACCGAACTCACACAGACCGAACTCGCACAGACCGAACTCACACAGACCGAACTCCACAGACCGAACCGCACAGACCGAACTCACACAGACCGAACTCAGCACAGACCGAACTCACACAGACCGAACCGCACAGACCGAACTCAGCACAGACCGAACTCACACAGACCGAACTCGCACAGACCGAACTCACACAGACCGAACTCGCACAGACCGAACTCACACAGACCGAACTCACACAGACCGAACTCGCACAGACCGAACTCCGCACAGACCGAACTCACACAGACCGAACTCGCACAGACCGAACTCACACAGACCGAACTCACACAGACCGAACTCACACAGACTGAACTCACACAGACCGAACTCACACAGACCGAACTCGCACAGACCGAACTCTCACAGACCGAACTCACACAGACCGAACCGCACAGACCGAACTCGCACAGACCGAACCTCACAGACCGAACTCACACAGACCGAACTCACACAGACCGAACTCGCACAGACCGAACTCGCACAGACCGAACTCGCACAGACCGAACTCACACAGACCGAACTCGCACAGACCGAACTCGCACAGACCGAACCCGCACAGACCGAACTCGCACAGACCGAACTCGCACAGACCGAACCAGCACAGACCGAACCCGCACAGACCGAACTCGCACAGACAGAACTCAGCACAGACCGAACTCACACAGACCGAACTCACACAGACCGAACCCGCACAGACCGAACTCACACAGACGGAACTCTCACAGACCGAACTCACACAGACCGAACTCGCACAGACCGAACTCGCACAGACCGAACTCGCACAGACCGAACTCACACAGACCGAACTCGCACAGACCGAACTCACACAGACCGAACTCGCACAGACCGAACTCGCACAGACCGAACTCTCACAGACCGAACCCGCACAGACCGAACTCACACAGACCGAACCCGCACAGACCGAACTCACACAGACCGAACTCGCACAGACCGAACTCACACAGACCGAACTCTCACAGACCGAACTCGCACAGACCGAACTCACACAGACCGAACTCACACAGACCGAACTCGCACAGACCGAACTCGCACAGACCGAACTCACACAGACCGAACTCGCACAGACCGAACTCACACAGACCGAACTCACACAGACCGAACTCGCACAGACCGAACTCACACAGACCGAACTCCGCACAGACCGAACTCGCACAGACCGAACTCACACAGACCGAACTCACACAGACCGAACCCGCACAGACCGAACTCACACAGACCGAACTCGCACAGACCGAACTCGCACAGACCGAACTCAGCACAGACCGAACTCAGCACAGACCGAAACTCAGCACGAGACCGAATCCACTCAGAGACCGAACTATCACAGACCGAACTCGCACAGACCTGAACTCGCACAGACAGTACTCGCACCAGACCGAACTCTCACATGACAGAACTAACACAGACAGAACTCTGCACAGACCGAACTCACAACAGACCGAACTTCACACAGACCGAACGCGCACAGACCAATCTCACACAGACCGAACCACGCACAGACCGAACTCACACAGACCGTACTCCGCACAGACCGAACTCACACAGACCGAGACTCACACAGACCGAACCCGCACAGACCGAACCGCACAGAACCGAACTCGCACAGACCGAAATCGCACAGACCGAACTCGCACAGACCGTACTCGCACAGACCGAACTCGCACAGACCGAACTCGCACAGACCGAACTCACACAGACCGAACTCGCACAGACCGAACCGCACAGACCGAACTCCACAGACCGAACTCACACAGACCGAACCCGCCACAGACCGAACTCACACAGACAGAACTCACACAGACCGAACCCGCACAGACAGAACTCGCACAGACCGAACCGCACAGACCGAACTCACCACAGACCGAACCCGCACAGACCGAACACGCACAGGACCGAACCCGCACAGACCAGAACCCACTCTCAGACCGAACTCACACAGACGAACTCGCACAGACCGAACTCCACAGACCGAAACGCACAGACGAACTCGCACAGACCGACCTCGCACAGACCGAACTCGCACAAACCGAACTCGCACAGACCGAACCCACACAGACCGAACCCGCACAGACCGAACCTGCACAGACCGGACTCACACAGACCGAATCCACACAGACCGAACTCACACAGACCGAACCTGCACAGACCGGACTCACACAGACCGAATCCACACAGACCGAACTCACACAGACCGAACTCGCCCAGACCGAACCGCACAGACCCCGAACGCAACAGACCGAACTCCGCACAGACCGAACTCGCACAGACCGAACTCCGCACAGACCGAACTCGCACAGACCGAACTCACACAGACCGAACTCCGCACAGACCGAACTCACACAGACCGAACTCACAAGACCGAACTCACACAGACCGAACACACACAGACCGAAACACGCCCAGACCGAACTCAGCACAGACCGAACTCAGCACAGACCGAACCCGCACAGACCGAACTCGCACAGACCGAACTCGCACAGACCGAACTCGCACAGACCGAACTAGCACAGACCGAACTCGCACAGACCGAACTCGCACAGACCGAACTCGCACAGACCGAACTCAGCACAGACCGAACCCGCACAGACCGAACTCACACAGACCGAACTCGCACAGACCGAACTCACACAGACCGAACTCGCACAGACCGAACTCGCACAGACCGAACTCACACAGACCGAACCCGCACAGACAGAACTCGCACAGACCGAACTCACACAGACAGAACTCACACAGACAGAACTCACACAGACCGAACTCACACAGACCGAACTCCGCACAGACCGAACCCGCACAGACCGAAGTCACACAGACCGAACCCACACAGACAGAACTCACACAGACCGAACTCGCACAGACAGAACTCACACAGACCGAACTCGCACAGACCGAACCAGCACAGACCGAACTCGCACAGACCGAACTCGCACAGACCGAACTCACACAGACGGAACTCGCACAGACCGAACTCACACAGACCGAACTCACACAGACCGAACCCGCACAGACCGAACTCGCACAGACCGAACTCACACAGACAGAACTCACACAGACCGAACTCTCACAGACCGAACTTGCACAGACCGAATCCGCACAGACCGAACTCGCACAGACCGAACTCACACAGACCGAACCCGCACAGACCGAACTCGCACAGACCGAACTCGCACAGACCGAACTCGCACAGACCGAACCCGCACAGACCGAACTCACACAGACCGAACTCGCACAGACCGAACTCACACAGACCGAACCGCACAGACCGAACTCACACAGACCGAACTCGCACAGACCGAACTCACACAGACCGAACTCACACAGACCGAACTCGCACAGACCGAACTCACACAGACCGAACTCACACAGACCGAACTCTCACAGACCGAACTCGCACAGACCGAACTCACACAGACCGAACTCACACAGACCGAACTCAGCACAGACCGAACTCGCACAGACCGAACTCCACAGACCGAACTCAGCACAGACCGAACTCACACAGACCGAACTCGCACAGACCGAACTCACACAGACCGAACTCGCACAGACCGAACCAGCACAGACGAACTCGCACAGACCGAACTCGCACAGACCGAACTCAGCACAGACCGAACTCACACAGACCGAACTCACACAGACCGAACTCACACAGACCGAACTCACACAGACCGAACTCACACAGACCGAACTCACACAGACCGAACTCGCACAGACCGAACTCACACAGACCGAACTCCGCACAGACCGAACTCCACAGACCGAACTCTCACAGACCGAACTCCGCACAGACCGAACTCAGCACAGACCGAACTCGCACAGACCGAACTCACACAGACCGAACTCGCACAGACCGAACTCAGCACAGACCGAACCCGCACAGACCGAACTCACACAGACCGAACTCACACAGACCGAACTCTCACAGACCGAACACGCACAGACCGAACCACACAGACCGAACTCGCACAGACCGGAACTCACACAGACCGAACTCACACAGACAGAACTCGCACAGACCGAACCCGCACAGACCGAACTCACACAGACCGAACTCCCACAGACCGAACTCACACAGACCGAACTCGCACAGACCGAACTCCCACAGACCGAACCCGCACAGACCGAACTCACACAGACCGAACTCGCACAGACCGAACTCACACAGACCGAACTCGCACAGACCGAACCCGCACAGACCGAACTCACACAGACCGAACCCGCACAGACCGAACTCACACAGACCGAACTCGCACAGACCGAACTCACACAGACCGAACCTCGCACAGGACCGAACCTCGCACAGACCGAACTCACACAGACCGAACTCGCACAGACCGAACCCGCACAGACCGAACTCCACAGACCGAACTCACACGACCGAACTCACACAGACCGAACTCCACAGACCGAACTCACACAGACCGAACTCACACAGACCGAACTCTCACAGACCGAACCGCACAGACCGAACTCACACAGACCGAACTCGCACAGACCGAACTCCGCACAGACCGAACTCACACAGACCGAACTCGCACAGACCGAACTCACACAGACCGAACCCGCACAGACCGAACTCGCACAGACCGAACTCGCACAGACCGAACCCGCACCGACCGAACTAACACAGACCGAACTCAGACAGACCGAACTCGCACAGACCGAACTCACACAGACCGAACCGCACAGACCGAACTCTCACAGACCGAACCCGCACAGACCGAACTCACACAGACCGAACTCGCACAGACCGAACTCGCACAGACCGAACTCAGCACAGACCGAACTCGCACAGACCGAACCCGCACAGACCGAACTCACACAGACCGAACCCGCACAGACCGAACTCGCACAGACCGAACCTCGCACAGACCGAACCCGCACAGACCGAACTCGCACAGACCGAACTCCACAGACCGAACTCACACAGACCGAACCCGCACAGACCGAACTCACACAGACCGAACTCAGCACAGACCGAACTCTCACAGACCGAACTCACACAGACCGAACTCGCACAGACCGAACTCACACAGACCGAACTCACACAGACCGAACTCGCACAGACCGAACCCGCACAGACCGAACTCACACAGACCGAACTCACACAGACCGAACCCGCACAGACCGAACCCGCACAGACCGAACTAACACAGACCGAAATCGCACAGACCGAACCTCACAGACCGAACTCTCACAGACCGAACTCGCACAGACCGAACTCGCACAGACCGAACTCGCACAGACCGAACTCGCACAGACCGAACTCACACAGACGAACTCGCACAGACCGAACTCGCACAGACCGAACTCAGCACAGACCGAACTCAGCACAGACCGAACTCGCACAGACCGAACTCACACAGACCGAACCGCACAGACCGAACTCACACAGACCGAACCCGCACAGACCGAACTCGCACAGACCGAACTCGCACAGACCGAACTCAGCACAGACCGAACTCGCACAGACCGAACCCGCACAGACCGAACTCACACAGACCGAACCCGCACAGACCGAACTCACACAGACCGAACCAGCACAGACCGAACCCGCACAGACCGAACTCGCACAGACCGAACTCACACAGACCGAACCCGCACAGACCGAACTCGCACAGACCGAAATCACACAGACCGAACTCACACAGACCGAACTCGCACAGACCGAACTCACACAGACCGAACTCGCACAGACCGAACTCGCACAGACCGAACTCACACAGACCGAACTCGCACAGACCGAACTCACACAGACCGAACTCGCACAGACCGAACTCACACAGACCGAACTCGCACAGACCGAACCGCACAGACCGAACTCCGCACAGACCGAACCCGCACAGACCGAACTCCACAGACCGAACTCACACAGACCGAACTCGCACAGACCGAACCTCGCACAGACCGAACTCACACAGACCGAACTCTCACAGACCGAACTCGCACAGACCGAACTCACACAGACCGAACTCACACAGACCGAACTCAGCACAGACCGAACTCACACAGACCGAACCCGCACAGACCGAACTCACACAGACCGAACTCACACAGACCGAACCCGCACAGACCGAACTCGCACAGAACGAACTCACACAGACCGAACTCACACAGACAGAACTCACACAGACCGAACCCGCACAGACCGAAGTCACACAGACCGAACTCACACAGACAGAACTCACACAGACCGAACCCGCACAGACCGAACTCACACAGACCGAACTCGCACAGACCGAACCAGCACAGACCGAACTCACACAGACCGAACTCTCACAGACCGAACTCACACAGACCGAACCTGCACAGACCGAACTCACACAGACCGAACTCACACAGACCGAACTCGCACAGACCGAACTCGCACAGACCGAACTCACACAGACCGAACTCACACAGACCGAACTCACACAGACCGAACCCGCACAGACCGAACTCACACAGACCGAACTCGCACAGACCGAACTCGCACAGACCGAACTCGCACAGACCGAACTCGCACAGACCGAACTCACACAGACCGAACTCACACAGACCGAACTCGCACAGGACCGAACTAGCACAGACAGAACTCACACAGACCGAACTCGCACAGACCGAACTCGCACAGACCGAACCGCACAGACCGAACTCACACAGACAGAACTCACACAGACCGAACTCACACAGACCGAACTCGCACAGACCGAACTCGCACAGACCGAACTCACACAGACCGAACCCGCACAGACCGAACTCGCACAGACCGAACCCGCACAGACCGAACTCACACAGACCGAACTCGCACAGACCGAACTCGCACAGACAGAACTCGCACAGACCGAACTCGCACAGACCGAACTAACACAGACCGAACTCGCACAGACCGAACCCGCACAGACCGAACTCACACAGACCGAACCCGCACAGACCGAACTCACACAGACCGAACTCACAGAGACCGAACTCACACAGACCGAACTCACACAGACGGAACTCGCACAGACCGAACTCACACAGACCGAACTCACACAGACGGAACTCTCACAGACGGATCCCGCACAGACCGAACTCACACAGACCGAACTCACACAGACCGAACTCACACAGACCGAACTCAGACAGACAGAACTCAGACGGACGGAACTCACACAGAAGGAACTCTCACAGACCGAACCCGCACAGACCGAACTCGCACAGACCGATCTCGCACAGACAGAACTCGCACAGACCGAACTCGCACAGACCGAACTAACACAGACCGAACTCGCACAGACCGAACCCGCACAGACCGAACTCACACAGACGGAACTCTCACAGACCGAACTAACACAGACCGAACCCGCACAGACCGAACTCACACAGACAGAACTCGCACAGACAGAACTCACACAGACCGAACTCACACAGACCGAACTCGCACAGACCGAACCCTCACAGACCGAACTCACACAGACCGAACCCGCACAGACCGAACTCACACAGACCGAACTCGCACAGACCGAACCCTCACAGACGGAACTCACACAGACCGAACTCGCACAGACCGAACCCGCACAGACCGAACTCACACAGACTGAACTCACACAGACAGAATTCTCACAGACCGAACCCGCACAGACCGAACTCACACAGACCGAACTCGCACAGACCGAACCCGCACAGACCGAACCCGCGCAGACCGAACTCACACAGACGGAACTTGCACAGACCGAACTCACACAGACCGAACTCACAGAGACCGAACTCGCACAGACCGACCTCACACAGACAGAACTCGCACAGACCGAACTCACACAGACCGAACTCACACAGACGGAACTCTCACAGACGGATCCCGCACAGACCGAACTCACACAGACCGAACTCACACAGACCGAACTCACACAGACCGAACTCAGACAGACAGAACTCAGACGGACGGAACTCACACAGAAGGAACTCTCACAGACCGAACCCGCACAGACCGAACTCGCACAGACCGATCTCGCACAGACCGAACTCGCACAGACCGAACTCGCACAGACCGAACTCACACAGACCGAACTCGCACAGACAGAACTCACACAGACCGAACCCGCACAGACCGAACCAGCACAGACCGAACCCGCACAGACCGAACTCGCACAGACAGAACTCACACAGACCGAACCCGCACAGACCGAACCAGCACAGACCGAACCCGCACAGACCGAACCCGCACAGACCGAACTCGCACATACCGAACCCGCACAGACCGAACTCGCACAGACCGAACTCACACAGACTGAACTCACACAGACAGAACTCGCACAGACCGAACTCGCACAGACCGAACTTGCACAGACCGAATCCGCACAGACCGAACTAACACAGACCGAACTCGCACAGACAGAACTCACACAGACAGAGCTCACACAGACCGAACTCACACAGACCGAACTCACACAGACCGAACTCACACAGACAGAACTCACACAGACCGAACCCGCACAGACCGAAATCACACAGACCGAACTCGCACAGACCGAAGTCGCACAGACCGAACTCGCACAGTCCGAACTCGCACAGACCGAACTCACACAGCCCGAACTCACACAGACCGAACTCGCACAGACCGAACTTGCACAGACAGAACTCACACAGACAGAACTCGCACAGACCGAACTCGCACAGACCGAACCCGCACAGACCCAACTCACACAGACAGAACTCACACAGACCGAACTCACACAGACAGAACTCGCACAGACCGAACCCGCACAGACCGAACTCACACAAACCGAACCCGCACAGACCGAACTCGCACAGACCGAACCCGCACAGACCGAACCCGCGCAGACCGAACTCACACAGACGGAACTTGCACAGACCGAACTCACACAGACCGAACTCACAGAGACCGAACTCACACAGACCGAACTCACACAGACGGAACTCGCACAGACCGAACTCACACAGACCGAACTCACACAGACGGAACACTCACAGACGGATCCCGCACAGACCGAACTCACACAGACCGAACTCACACAGACCGAACTCACACAGACCGAACTCACACAGACAGAACTCAGACGGACGGAACTCACACAGAAGGAACTCTCACAGACCGAACCCGCACAGACCGAACTCGCACAGACCGATCTCGCACAGACAGAACTCGCACAGACCGAACCCGCACAGACCGAACTCACACAAACCGAACCCGCACAGACCGAACTCGCACAGACCGAACCCGCACAGACCGAACCCGCGCAGACCGAACTCACACAGACGGAACTTGCACAGACCGAACTCACACAGACCGAACTCACAGAGACCGAACTCACACAGACCGAACTCACACAGACGGAACTCGCACAGACCGAACTCACACAGACCGAACTCACACAGACGGAACTCTCACAGACGGATCCCGCACAGACCGAACTCACACAGACCGAACTCACACAGACCGAACTCACACAGACCGAACTCACACAGACAGAACTCAGACGGACGGAACTCACACAGAAGGAACTCTCACAGACCGAACCCGCACAGACCGAACTCGCACAGACCGATCTCGCACAGACAGAACTCGCACAGACCGAACTCGCACAGACCGAACTAACACAGACCGAACTCGCACAGACCGAACCCGCACAGACCGAACTCACACAGACGGAACTCTCACAGACCGAACTAACACAGACCGAACCCGCACAGACCGAACTCACACAGACAGAACTCGCACAGACCGGACCCGCACAGACCGAACTCACACAGACCGAACCCGCACAGACCGAACTCACACAGACAGAACTCGCACAGACCGAACTCACACAGACCGAACCCGCACAGACCGAACTCACACAGACCGAACTCGCACAGACCGAACCCGCACAGACCGAACCCGCACAGACCGAACCCGCACAGACCAAACCAGCACAGACCGAACCCGCACACACCGAACGCACACAGACCGAAACCGCACAGGCCCAACCCGCACAGACCGAACCCGCACAGACTGAACTCGCACAGACCGAACCCGCACAGACCGAACCCACACAGACGGAACTCTCACAGACGGAACCTGCACAGACCGAACCCGCACAGACCGAACCCGCACAGACCGAACTCACACAGACCGAACTCACACAGACTGAACTCACACAGACAGAACTCGCACAGACCGAACTCGCACAGACCGAACTTGCACAGACCGAATCCGCACAGACCGAACTAACACAGACCGAACTCACACAGACCGAACTCACACAGACCGAACTCACACAGACCGAACCCGCACAGACGGAACTCGCACAGACCGAACTCGCACAGACAGAACTCACACAGACAGAGCTCACACAGACCGAACTCACACAGACCGAACTCACACAGACAGAACTCACACAGACAGAACCCGCACAGACCGAACTCACACAGAACGAACTCGCACAGACCGAAGTCGCACAGACCGAACTCGCACAGTCCGAACTCGCACAGACCGAACTCACACAGCCCGAACTCACACAGACCGAACTCGCACAGACCGAACTTGCACAGACAGAACTCACACAGACAGAACTCGCACAGACCGAACTCGCACAGACCGAACCCGCACAGACCCAACTCACACAGACAGAACTCACACAGACCGAACTCACACAGACAGAACTCGCACAGACCGAACCCGCACAGACCGAACTCACACAAACCGAACCCGCACAGACCGAACTCGCACAGACCGAACCCGCACAGACCGAACTCACACAGACAGAACTCACACAGACCGAACTCGCACAGACAGAACTCGCACAGACCGAACTCGCACAGACCGAACTAACACAGACCGAACTTGCACAGACCGAACCCGCACAGACCGAACTCACACAGACGGAACTCTCACAGACCGAACTAACACAGACCGAACCCGCACAGACCGAACTCACACAGACAGAACTCGCACAGACAGAACTCACACAGACCGAACTCACACAGACAGAACTCGCACAGACCGGACCCGCACAGACCGAACTCACACAGACAGAACTCGCACAGACCGAACTCACACAGACCGAACCCGCACAGACTGAACTCACACAGACGGAACTCGCACAGACCGAACTCACACAGACCGAACTCGCACAGACCGAACACGCACAGACCCAACTCACACAGACAGAACTCACACAGACCGAACTCACACAGACCGAACCCGCACAGACCGAACTCACACAGACCGAACCCGCACAGACCGAACTCGCACAGACCGACCCCGCACAGACCGAACTCACACAGACCGAACTAACACAGACCGAACTCTCACAGACCGAACCCGCACATCCGAACTCACACAGACGGAACTCTCACAGACTGAACTCACACAGACCGAACCCGCACAGACCGAACTCACACAGACAGAACTCGCACAGACATAACTCTCACAGACCGAACTCACACAGACCGAACCCGCACAGACCGAACTCACACAGACAGACCTCGCACAGACCGGCCCCGCACAGACCGAACTCACACAGACAGAACTCGCACAGACCGAACTCACACAGACCGAACCCGCATAGACCGAACCCACACAGACCGAACCCGCACAGACCGAACCCGCACAGACTGAACTCACACAGACGGAACTCGCACAGACCGAACCCTCACAGACGGAACTCACACAGACCGAACCCGCACAGACCGAACCCGCACAGACGGAACTCACACAGACTGAACTCACACAGACAGAACTCGCACAGACCGAACCCGCACAGACCGTACCCGCGCAGACCGAACTCACACAGACGGAACTTGCACAGACCGAACTCACACAGACCGAACTCACAGAGACCGAACTCGCACAGACCGAACTCACACAGACAGAACTCGCACAGACCAAACTCACACAGACCGAACTCACACAGACGGAACTCTCACAGACGGATCCCGCACAGACCGAACTCACACAGACCGAACTCACACAGACCGAACTCACACAGACCGAACTCAGACAGACAGAACTCAGACGGACGGAACTCACACAGAAGGAACTCTCACAGACCGAACCCGCACAGACCGAACTCGCACCGACCGATCTCGCACAGACCGAACTCGCACAGACCGAACTCGCACAGACTGAACTCGCACAGACCGAACCCGCACAGACCGAACCCGCACAGACCGAACCCGCACAGACCGAACTCGCACAGACGGAACTCTCACAGATGGTACCTGCATAGACCGAACCCGCACAGACCAAACTCGCACAGACGGAACCCTCACGGACCGAACCCGCACAGACGGAACTCTCACAGATGGAACCCGCACATACCGAACTCGCACAGACATAACTCGCACAGACCGAACCCGCACAGTCCGAACCCGCACAGACCGAACCCGCACAGACAGAACCCGCACAGACCGAACCCGCACAGACCAAACCAGCACAGACCGAACCCGCACACACCGAACGCACACAGACCGAACCCGCACAGACCAAACCCGCACAGACCGAACCCGCACAGACTGAACTCGCACAGACCGACCTCGCACAGACCGACCTCGCACAGACCGAACTCGCACAGACCGAACCCGCACAGACCGAACCCACACAGACGGAACTCTCACAGACGGAACCTGCACAGACCGAACCCGCACAGACCGAACCCGCACAGACCGAACTCACACAGACCGAAGTAACACAGACCGAACCCGCACAGACCGAACCCACACAGACCGAACTAACACAGACCGAACTCGCACAGACCGAACCCGCACAGACCGAACCCGCACAGACCGAACTCACACAGACCGAACCCGCACAGACCGAACTAACACAGAATGAACTCGCACAGACCGAAATCACACAGACCGAACCCCCACAGACCGAATCCACACAGACCGAACTCACACAGACCGAACCCGCACAGACCGAATTCACACAGACCGAACCCTCACAGACTGAACTCGCACAGACCGAAACCTCACAGACCGAACTAACACAGACCGAACTCGCACAGAACGAACTCACACAGACCGAACTCGCACAGACCGAACTAACACAGACCGAACTCACACAGACCGAACCCGCACAGACCGAACCCGCACAGACCGAACTCACACAGACTGAACTCACACAGACAGAATTCTCACAGACCGAACCCGCACAGACCGAACTCACACAGACCGAACTAACACAAACCGAACCCGCACAGACCGAATCCGCGCAGACCGAACTCACACAGACGGAACTTGCACAGACCGAACTCACACAGACCGAACTCACAGAGACCGAACTCGCACAGACCGACCTCACACAGACAGAACTCGCACAGACCGAACTCACACAGACCGAACTCACACAGACGGAACTCTCACAGACGGATCCCGCACAGACCGAACTCACACAGACCGAACTCACACAGACCGAACTCACACAGACCGAACTCAGACAGACAGAACTCAGACGGACGGAACTCACACAGAAGGAACTCTCACAGACCGAACCCGCACAGACCGAACTCGCACAGACCGATCTCGCACAGACCGAACTCGCACAGACCGAACTCGCACAGACCGAACTCACACAGACTGAACTCGCACAGACAGAACTCACACAGACCGAACCCGCACAGACCGAACCAGCACAGACCGAACCCGCACAGACCGAACTCGCACAGACAGAACTCACACAGACCGAACCCGCACAGACCGAACCAGCACACACCGAACCCGCACAGACCGAACCCGCACAGACCGAACTCGCACATACCGAACCCGCACAGACCGAACTCGCACAGACCGAACTCACACAGCCCGAACTCACACAGACCGAACTCGCACAGACCGAACTTGCACAGACAGAACTCACACAGACAGAACTCGCACAGACCGAACTCGCACAGACCGAACCCGCACAGACCCAACTCACACAGACAGAACTCACACAGACCGAACTCACACAGACAGAACTCGCACAGACCGAACCCGCACAGACCGAACTCACACAAACCGAACCCGCACAGACCGAACTCGCACAGACCGAACCCGCACAGACCGAACCCGCGCAGACCGAACTCACACAGACGGAACTTGCACAGACCGAACTCACACAGAACGAACTCACAGAGACCGAACTCACACAGACCGAACTCACACAGACGGAACTCGCACAGACCGAACTCACACAGACCGAACTCACACAGACGGAACTCTCACAGACGGATCCCGCACAGACCGAACTCACACAGACCGAACTCACACAGACCGAACTCACACAGACCGAACTCAGACAGACAGAACTCAGACGGACGGAACTCACACAGAAGGAACTCTCACAGACCGAACCCGCACAGACCGAACTCGCACAGACCGATCTCGCACAGACAGAACTCGCACAGACCGAACTCGCACAGACCGAACTAACACAAACCGAACCCGCACAGACCGAACCCGCACAGACCGAACTCACACAGACGGAACTTGCACAGACCGAACTCACACAGACCGAACTCACAGAGACCGAACTCGCACAGACCGACCTCACACAGACAGAACTCGCACAGACCGAACTCACACAGACCGAACTCACACAGACGGAACTCTCACAGACGGATCCGCACAGACCGAACTCACACAGACCGAACTAACACAGACCGAACTCACACAGACCGAACTCAGACAGACAGAACTCAGACAGACGAACTCACACAGAAGGAACTCGCACAGACCGAACCCGCACAGACTGAACTCGCACAGACCGACCTCGCACAGACCGACCTCGCACAGACCGAACTCGCACAGACAGAACTCACACAGACCGAACTCGCACAGACAGAACTCACACAGACCGAACCCGCACAGACCGAACCAGCACAGACCGAACCCGCACAGACCGAACTCGCACAGACAGAACTCACACAGACCGAACCCGCACAGACCGAACCAGCACAGACCGAACCCGCACAGACCGAACCTGCACAGACCGAACTCGCACATACCGAACCCGCACAGACCGAACTCGCACAGACCGAACTCACACAGACTGAACTCACACAGACAGAACTCGCACAGACCGAACTCGCACAGACCGAACTTGCACAGACCGAATCCGCACAGACCGAACTAACACAGACCGAACTCGCACAGACAGAACTCACACAGACAGAGCTCACACAGACCGAACTCACACAGACCGAACTCACACAGACCGAACTCACACAGACAGAACTCACACAGACCGAACCCGCACAGACCGAAATCACACAGACCGAACTCGCACAGACCGAAGTCGCACAGACCGAACTCGCACAGTCCGAACTCGCACAGACCGAACTCACACAGCCCGAACTCACACAGACCGAACTCGCACAGACCGAACTTGCACAGACAGAACTCACACAGACAGAACTCGCACAGACCGAACTCGCACAGACCGAACCCGCACAGACCCAACTCACACAGACAGAACTCACACAGACCGAACTCACACAGACAGAACTCGCACAGACCGAACCCGCACAGACCGAACTCACACAAACCGAACCCGCACAGACCGAACTCGCACAGACCGAACCCGCACAGACCGAACCCGCGCAGACCGAACTCACACAGACGGAACTTGCACAGACCGAACTCACACAGACCGAACTCACAGAGACCGAACTCACACAGACCGAACTCACACAGACGGAACCCGCACAGACCGAACTCACACAGACAGAACTCGCACAGACCGAACTCACACAGACCGAACCCGCACAGACCGAACTCACACAGACCGAACTCGCACAGACCGAACCCGCACAGACCGAACCCGCACAGACCGAACCCGCACAGACCAAACCAGCACAGACCGAACCCGCACACACCGAACGCACACAGACCGAACCCGCACAGGCCGAACCCGCACAGACCGAACCCGCACAGACTGAACTCGCACAGACCGAACCCGCACAGACCGAACCCACACAGACGGAACTCTCACAGACGGAACCTGCACAGACCGAACCCGCACAGACCGAACCCGCACAGACCGAACTCACACAGACCGAACTCACACAGACCGAACCCGCACAGACGGAACTCGCACAGACCGAACTCGCACAGACAGAACTCGCACAGACCGAACTCACACAGACCGAACTCACACAGACCGAACTCACACAGACAGAACTCACACAGACCGAACCCGCACAGACCGAACTCACACAGAACGAACTCGCACAGACCGAAGTCGCACAGACCGAACTCGCACAGTCCGAACTCGCACAGACCGAACTCACACAGCCCGAACTCACACAGACCGAACTCGCACAGACCGAACTTGCACAGACAGAACTCACACAGACAGAACTCGCACAGACCGAACTTGCACAGACAGAACTCACACAGACAGAACTCGCACAGACCGAACTCGCACAGACCGAACCCGCACAGACCCAACTCACACAGACAGAACTCACACAGACCGAACTCACACAGACAGAACTCGCACAGACCGAACCCGCACAGACCGAACTCACACAAACCGAACCCGCACAGACCGAACTCGCACAGACCGAACCCGCACAGACCGAACTCACACAGACAGAACTCACACAGACCGAACTCGCACAGACAGAACTCGCACAAACCGAACTCGCACAGACCGAACTAACACAGACCGAACTCGCACAGACCGAACCCGCACAGACCGAACTCACACAGACGGAACTCTCACAGACCGAACTAACACAGACCGAACCCGCACAGACCGAACTCACACAGACAGAACTCGCACAGACAGAACTCACACAGACCGAACTCACACAGACAGAACTCGCACAGACCGGACCCGCACAGACCGAACTCACACAGACAGAACTCGCACAGACCGAACTCACACAGACCGAACCCGCACAGACTGAACTCACACAGACGGAACTCGCACAGACCGAACTCACACAGACCGAACTCGCACAGACCGAACACGCACAGACCCAACTCACACAGACAGAACTCACACAGACCGAACTCACACAGACCGAACCCGCACAGACCGAACTCACACAGACCGAACCCGCACAGACCGAACTCGCACAGACCGACCCCGCACAGACCGAACTCACACAGACCGAACCCGCACAGACTGAACTCACACAGACAGAACTCACACAGACCGAACTCGCACAGACCGAACTAACACAGACCGAACTCTCACAGACCGAACCCGCACATCCGAACTCACACAGACGGAACTCTCACAGACTGAACTCACACAGACCGAACCCGCACAGACCGAACTCACACAGACAGAACTCGCACAGACATAACTCTCACAGACCGAACTCACACAGACCGAACCCGCACAGACCGAACTCACACAGACAGACCTCGCACAGACCGGCCCCGCACAGACCGAACTCACACAGACAGAACTCGCACAGACCGAACTCACACAGACCGAACCCGCATAGACCGAACCCACACAGACCGAACCCGCACAGACCGAACCCGCACAGACTGAACTCACACAGACGGAACTCGCACAGACCGAACCCTCACAGACGGAACTCACACAGACCGAACCCGCACAGACCGAACCCGCACAGACGGAACTCACACAGACTGAACTCACACAGACAGAACTCGCACAGACCGAACCCGCACAGACCGTACCCGCGCAGACCGAACTCACACAGACGGAACTTGCACAGACCGATCTCGCACAGACCGAACTCGCACAGACAGAACTCGCACAGACCGAACTCACACAGACCGAACTCACACAGACCGAACTCACACAGACAGAACTCACACAGACCGAACCCGCACAGACCGAACTCACACAGAACGAACTCGCACAGACCGAAGTCGCACAGACCGAACTCGCACAGTCCGAACTCGCACAGACCGAACTCACACAGCCCGAACTCACACAGACCGAACTCGCACAGACCGAACTTGCACAGACAGAACTCACACAGACAGAACTCGCACAGACCGAACTTGCACAGACAGAACTCACACAGACAGAACTCGCACAGACCGAACTCGCACAGACCGAACCCGCACAGACCCAACTCACACAGACAGAACTCACACAGACCGAACTCACACAGACAGAACTCGCACAGACCGAACCCGCACAGACCGAACTCACACAAACCGAACCCGCACAGACCGAACTCGCACAGACCGAACCCGCACAGACCGAACTCACACAGACAGAACTCACACAGACCGAACTCGCACAGACAGAACTCGCACAGACCGAACTCGCACAGACCGAACTAACACAGACCGAACTCGCACAGACCGAACCCGCACAGACCGAACTCACACAGACGGAACTCTCACAGACCGAACTAACACAGACCGAACCCGCACAGACCGAACTCACACAGACAGAACTCGCACAGACAGAACTCACACAGACCGAACTCACACAGACAGAACTCGCACAGACCGGACCCGCACAGACCGAACTCACACAGACCGAACCCGCACAGACCGAACTCACACAGACAGAACTCGCACAGACCGAACTCACACAGACCGAACTCGCACAGACCGAACTCACACAGACCGAACTCGCACAGACCGAACACGCACAGACCCAACTCACACAGACAGAACTCACACAGACCGAACTCACACAGACCGAACCCGCACAGACCGAACTCACACAGACCGAACCCGCACAGACCGAACTCGCACAGACCGACCCCGCACAGACCGAACTCACACAGACCGAACCCGCACAGACTGAACTCACACAGACAGAACTCACACAGACCGAACTCGCACAGACCGAACTAACACAGACCGAACTCTCACAGACCGAACCCGCACATCCGAACTCACACAGACGGAACTCTCACAGACCGAACTCACACAGACCGAACCCGCACAGACCGAACTCACACAGACAGAACTCGCACAGACATAACTCTCACAGACCGAACTCACACAGACCGAACCCGCACAGACCGAACTCACACAGACAGACCTCGCACAGACCGGCCCCGCACAGACCGAACTCACACAGACAGAACTCGCACAGACCGAACTCACACAGACCGAACCCGCATAGACCGAACCCACACAGACCGAACCCGCACAGACCGAACCCGCACAGACTGAACTCACACAGACGGAACTCGCACAGACCGAACCCTCACAGACGGAACTCACACAGACCGAACCCGCACAGACCGAACCCGCACAGACGGAACTCACACAGACTGAACTCACACAGACAGAACTCGCACAGACCGAACCCGCACAGACCGTACCCGCGCAGACCGAACTCACACAGACGGAACTTGCACAGACCGAACTCACACAGACCGAACTCACAGAGACCGAACTCGCACAGACCGAACTCACACAGACAGAACTCGCACAGACCAAACTCACACAGACCGAACTCACACAGACGGAACTCTCACAGACGGATCCCGCACAGACCGAACTCACACAGACCGAACTCACACAGACCGAACTCACACAGACCGAACTCAGACAGACAGAACTCAGACGGACGGAACTCACACAGAAGGAACTCTCACAGACCGAACCCGCACAGACCGAACTCGCACCGACCGATCTCGCACAGACCGAACTCGCACAGACCGAACTCGCACAGACTGAACTCGCACAGACCGAACCCGCACAGACCGAACCCACACAGACCGAACCCGCACAGACCGAACTCGCACAGACGGAACTCTCACAGATGGTACCTGCATAGACCGAACCCGCACAGACCAAACTCGCACAGACGGAACCCTCACGGACCGAACCCGCACAGACAGAACTCTCACAGATGGAACCCGCACATACCGAACTCGCACAGACATAACTCGCACAGACCGAACCCGCACAGTCCGAACCCGCACAGACCGAACCCGCACAGACAGAACCCGCACAGACCGAACCCGCACAGACCAAACCAGCACAGACCGAACCCGCACACACCGAACGCACACAGACCGAACTCGCACAGACCGAACCCGCACAGACCGAACCCGCACAGACGGAACTCTCACAGACGGAACCTGCACAGACCGAACCCGCACAGACCGAACCCGCACAGACCGAACTCACACAGACCGAAGTAACACAGACCGAACCCGCACAGATGGAATTCTCACAGACGGAACCTGCACAGACGGAACCCGCACAGACCGAACCCGCACTGACCGAACCCCCACAGACCGAACTCACACAGACCGAACTCACACAGACCGAACTCACACAGACAGAACTCACACAGACCGAACCCGCACAGACCGAACTCTCAAGACGGATCCCGCACAGACCGAACCCGCACAGACCGAACTCACACAGACCGAACCCGCACAGACCGAACTCTCAAGACGGAACCCGCACAGACGGAACCCGCACAGACCGAACTCACACAGACCGAACCCGCACAGACCGAACTCTCAAGACCGAACCCGCACAGACCGAACTCACACAGACCGAACTCGCACAGACTGAACTCGCACAGACTGAACTCGCACAGACCGAACCCGCACAGACCGAACCCGCACAGACCGAACCCGCACAGACCGAACTCGCACAGACGGAACTCTCACAGATGGTACCCGCACAGACCGAACCCGCACAGACCAAACTCGCACAGACGGAACCCGCACGGACCGAACCCGCACAGACGGAACTCTCACAGATGGAACCCGCACATACCGAACTCGCACAGACAGAACTCGCACAGACCGAACCCGCACAGTCCGAACCCGCACAGACCGAACCCGCACAGACAGAACCCGCACAGACCGAACCCGCACAGATCAAACCAGCACAGACCGAACCCGCACACACCGAACGCACACAGACCGAACCCGCACAGACCGAACCCGCACAGACCGAACCCACACAGACTGAACTCGCACAGACCGACCTCGCACAGACCGACCTCGCACAGACCGAACTCGCACAGACCGAACCCGCACAGACCGAACCCACACAGACGGAACTCTCACAGACGGAACCTGCACAGACCGAACCCGCACAGACCGAACCCGCACAGACCGAACTCACACAGACCGAAGTAACACAGACCAAACCCGCACAGATGGAATTCTCACAGACGGAACCTGCACAGACGGAACCCGCACAGACCGAACCCGCACTGACCGAACCCCCACAGACCGAACTCACACAGACCGAACTCACACAGACCGAACTCACACAGACAGAACTCGCACAGACCGAACCCGCACAGACTGAACTCTCAAGACGGATCCCGCACAGACCGAACCCGCACAGACCGAACTCACACAGACCCACCTCGCACAGACAGAACTCGCACAGACCGAACCCGCACAGACCGAACTCGCACAGACCGAACCCGCACAGACCGAACTCGCACAGACCGAACTCGCACAGACCGAACCCGCACAGACCGAACTCGCACAGACCGAACTCGCACAGACCGAACTCGCACAGACCGAACTAACACAGACCGAACTCACACAGACCGAACTCACACAGACCGAACTCGCACAGACATAGCTCACACGTACCGAAGCCGCACAGACCGAACTAACACAGACCGAACCCACACAGACCGAACCCACACAGACCGAACCCTCACAGACCAAACTCACACAGTCCGAACCCGCACAGACCGAACCCGCACTGACCGAACTCGCACAGACCGAACTCACACAGACAGAACTCGCACAGATCGAACCCGCACAGACCGAACTCGCACAGACCGAACCCGCACAGACCAAACTCGCACAGACCGAACTCGCACAGACCGAACTCGCACAGACCGACCTAACACAGACCAAACTCACACAGACAGAACTCGCACAGATCGAACCCGCAAAGACCGAACCCGCACAGACCGAACTCGCACAGACCGAACTCGCACAGACCGAACTCGCACAGACCGAACTCGCACAGACAGAACTCACACAGACCGAACTCGCACAGACCGAACTCGCACAGACCGAACCCTCACAGACCGAACCCGCTCAGACCGAACTCACACAGACCGAACCCGCACAGACCGAACTCACACAGACCGAACTCGCACAGACCGAACCCGTACAGACCGAACCCGTACAGACCGAACCGGCACAGACTGAACTCACACAGACAGAACTCGCACAGATCGATCCCACACAGACCGAACCCGCACATCCGAACTCACACAGACGGAACTCTCACAGACCGAACTCACACAGACCGAACCCGCACAGACCGAACTCAAACAGACAGAACTCGCACAGACATAACTCACACAGACCGAACTCACACAGACAGACCTCGCAGAGACCGAACTCACACAGACCGAACCCGCACAGACCGAACCCACACAGACCGAACCCGCACAGACCGAACCCGCACAGACTGAACTCACACAGACGGAACTCGCACAGACCGAACCCTCACAGACGGAACTCACACAGACCGAACCCGCACAGACCGAACCCGCACAGACCGAACTCACACAGACTGAACTCACACAGACAGAATTCTCACAGACCGAACCCGCACAGACCGAACTCACACAGACCGAACTAACACAAACCGAACCCGCACAGACCGAACCCGCGCAGACCGAACTCACACAGACGGAACTTGCACAGACCGAACTCACACAGACCGAACTCACAGAGACCGAACTCGCACAGACCGACCTCACACAGACAGAACTCGCACAGACCGAACTCACACAGACCGAACTCACACAGACGGAACTCTCACAGACGGATCCCGCACAGACCGAACTCACACAGACCGAACTCACACAGACCGAACTCACACAGACCGAACTCAGACAGACAGAACTCAGACGGACGGAACTCACACAGAAGGAACTCTCACAGACCGAACCCGCACAGACCGAACTCGCACAGACCGATCTCGCACAGACCGAACTCGCACAGACCGAACTCGCACAGACCGAACTCACACAGACCGAACTCGCACAGACAGAACTCACACAGACCGAACCCGCACAGACCGAACCAGCACAGACCGAACCCGCACAGACCGAACTCGCACAGACAGAACTCACACAGACCGAACCCGCACAGACCGAACTCGCACATACCGAACCCGCACAGACCGAACTCGCACAGACCGAACTCACACAGACTGAACTCACACAGACAGAACTCGCACAGACCGAACTCGCACAGACCGAACTTGCACAGACCGAATCCGCACAGACCGAACTAACACAGACCGAACTCGCACAGACCGAACTCACACAGACCGAACTCACACAGACCGAACTCAGACAGACAGAACTCAGACGGACGGAACTCACACAGAAGGAACTCTCACAGACCGAACCCGCACAGACCGAACTCGCACAGACCGATCTCGCACAGACAGAACTCGCACAGATCGAACTCGCACAGACCGAACTAACACAGACCGAACTCGCACAGACCGAACCCGCACAGACTGAACTCGCACAGACCGACCTCGCACAGACCGACCTCGCACAGACCGAACTCGCACAGACCGAACCCGCACAGACCGAACCCACACAGACGGAACTCTCACAGACGGAACCTGCACAGACCGAACCCGCACAGACCGAACCCGCACAGACCGAACTCACACAGACCGAAGTAACACAGACCAAACCCGCACAGATGGAATTCTCACAGACGGAACCTGCACAGACGGAACCCGCACAGACCGAACCCGCACTGACCGAACCCGCACAGACCGAACTCACACAGACTGAACTCACACAGACAGAACTCGCACAGACCGAACTCGCACAGACCGAACTTGCACAGACCGAATCCGCACAGACCGAACTAACACAGACCGAACTCACACAGACCGAACTCACACAGACCGAACTCACACAGACCGAACCCGCACAGACGGAACTCGCACAGACCGAACTCGCACAGACAGAACTCACACAGACAGAGCTCACACAGACCGAACTCACACAGACCGAACTCACACAGACCGAACTCACACAGACAGAACTCACACAGACCGAACCCGCACAGACCGAACTCACACAGAACGAACTCGCACAGACCGAAGTCGCACAGACCGAACTCGCACAGTCCGAACTCGCACAGACCGAACTCACACAGCCCGAACTCACACAGACCGAACTCGCACAGACCGAACTTGCACAGACAGAACTCACACAGACAGAACTCGCACAGACCGAACTCGCACAGACCGAACCCGCACAGACCCAACTCACACAGACAGAACTCACACAGACCGAACTCACACAGACAGAACTCGCACAGACCGAACCCGCACAGACCGAACTCACACAAACCGAACCCGCACAGACCGAACTCGCACAGACCGAACCCGCACAGACCGAACTCACACAGACAGAACTCACACAGACCGAACTCGCACAGACAGAACTCGCACAGACCGAACTCGCACAGACCGAACTAACAAAGACCGAACTTGCACAGACCGAACCCGCACAGACCGAACTCACACAGACGGAACTCTCACAGACCGAACTAACACAGACCGAACCCACACAGACCGAACTCACACAGACAGAACTCGCACAGACAGAACTCACACAGACCGAACTCACACAGACAGAACTCGCACAGACCGGACCCGCACAGACCGAACTCACACAGACAGAACTCGCACAGACCGAACTCACACAGACCGAACCCGCACAGACTGAACTCACACAGACGGAACTCGCACAGACCGAACTCACACAGACCGAACTCGCACAGACCGAACCCGCACAGACCCAACTCACACAGACAGAACTCACACAGACAGAACTCACACAGACCGAACTCACACAGACCGAACCCGCACAGACCGAACTCACACAGACCGAACCCGCACAGACCGAACTCGCACAGACCGACCCCGCACAGACCGAACTCACACAGACCGAACCCGCACAGACTGAACTCACACAGACAGAACTCACACAGACCGAACTCGCACAGACCGAACTAACACAGACCGAACTCTCACAGACCGAACCCGCACATCCGAACTCACACAGACGGAACTCTCACAGACCGAACTCACACAGACCGAACCCGCACAGACCGAACTCACACAGACAGAACTCGCACAGACATAACTCACACAGACCGAACTCACACAGACAGACCTCGCACAGACCGGCCCCGCACAGACCGAACTCACACAGACAGAACTCGCACAGACCGAACTCACACAGACCGAACCCGCACAGACCGAACCCACACAGACCGAACCCGCACAGACCGAACCCGCACAGACTGAACTCACACAGACGGAACTCGCACAGACCGAACCCTCACAGACGGAACTCACACAGACCGAACCCGCACAGACCGAACCCGCACAGACGGAACTCACACAGACTGAACTCACACAGACAGAACTCGCACAGACCGAACCCGCACAGACCGTACCCGCGCAGACCGAACTCACACAGACGGAACTTGCACAGACCGAACTCACACAGACCGAACTCACAGAGACCGAACTCGCACAGACCGAACTCACACAGACAGAACTCGCACAGACCAAACTCACACAGACCGAACTCACACAGACGGAACTCTCACAGACGGATCCCGCACAGACCGAACTCACACAGACCGAACTCACACAGACCGAACTCACACAGACCGAACTCAGACAGACAGAACTCAGACGGACGGAACTCACACAGAAGGAACTCTCACAGACCGAACCCGCACAGACCGAACTCGCACCGACCGATCTCGCACAGACCGAACTCGCACAGACCGAACTCGCACAGACTGAACTCGCACAGACCGAACCCGCACAGACCGAACCCACACAGACCGAACCCGCACAGACCGAACTCGCACAGACGGAACTCTCACAGATGGTACCTGCATAGACCGAACCCGCACAGACCAAACTCGCACAGACGGAACCCTCACGGACCGAACCCGCACAGACGGAGCTCTCACAGATGGAACCCGCACATACCGAACTCGCACAGACATAACTCGCACAGACCGAACCCGCACAGTCCGAACCCGCACAGACCGAACCCGCACAGACAGAACCCGCACAGACCGAACCCGCACAGACCAAACCAGCACAGACCGAACCCGCACACACCGAACGCACACAGACCGAACCCGCACAGACCAATCCCGCACAGACCGAACCCGCACAGACTGAACTCGCACAGACCGACCTCGCACAGACCGACCTCGCACAGACCGAACTCGCACAGACCGAACCCGCACAGACCGAACCCACACAGACGGAACTCTCACAGACGGAACCTGCACAGACCGAACCCGCACAGACCGAACCCGCACAGACCGAACTCACACAGACCGAAGTAACACAGACCGAACCCGCACAGATGGAATTCTCACAGACGGAACCTGCACAGACGGAACCCGCACAGACCGAACCCGCACTGACCGAACCCCCACAGACCGAACTCACACAGACCGAACTCACACAGACCGAACTCACACAGACAGAACTCACACAGACCGAACCCGCACAGACCGAACTCTCAAGACGGATCCCGCACAGACCGAACCCGCACAGACCGAACTCACACAGACCGAACCCGCACAGACCGAACTCTCAAGACGGAACCCGCACAGACGGAACCCGCACAGACCGAACTCACACAGACCGAACCCGCACAGACCGAACTCTCAAGACCGAACCCGCACAGACCGAACTCACACAGACCGAACTCGCACAGACTGAACTCGCACAGACTGAACTCGCACAGACCGAACCCGCACAGACCGAACCCGCACAGACCGAACTCGCACAGACGGAACTCTCACAGATGGTACCCGCACAGACCGAACCCGCACAGACCAAACTCGCACAGACGGAACCCGCACGGACCGAACCCGCACAGACGGAACTCTCACAGATGGAACCCGCACATACCGAACTCGCACAGACAGAACTCGCACAGACCGAACCCGCACAGTCCGAACCCGCACAGACCGAACCCGCACAGACAGAACCCGCACAGACCGAACCCGCACAGACCAAACCAGCACAGACCGAACCCGCACACACCGAACGCACACAGACCGAACCCGCACAGACCGAACCCGCACAGACCGAACCCGCACAGACTGAACTCGCACAGACCGACCTCGCACAGACCGACCTCGCACAGACCGAACTCGCACAGACCGAACCCGCACAGACCGAACCCACACAGACGGAACTCTCACAGACGGAACCTGCACAGACCGAACCCGCACAGACCGAACCCGCACAGACCGAACTCACACAGACCGAAGTAACACAGACCAAACCCGCACAGATGGAATTCTCACAGACGGAACCTGCACAGACGGAACCCGCACAGACCGAACCCGCACTGACCGAACCCCCACAGACCGAACTCACACAGACCGAACTCACACAGACCGAACTCACACAGACAGAACTCGCACAGACCGAACCCGCACAGACTGAACTCTCAAGACGGATCCCGCACAGACCGAACCCGCACAGACCGAACTCACACAGACCGAACCCGCACAGACCGAACTCTCAAGACGGAACCCGCACAGACGGAACCCGCACAGACCGAACTCACACTGACCGAACCCGCACAGACCGAACTCTCAAGACCGAACCCGCACAGACCCAACTCACACAGACCGAACCCGCACAGACCGAACTCGCACAGACCGAACTCACACAGACCGAACTCACACAGACAGAACTCGCACAGACAGAACTCACACAGACCGAACTCACACAGACCGATCCCGCACTGACCGAACTTGCACAGACCGAACTCGCACAGACTGAACTCACACAGACCGAACCCGCACAGACTGAACTCACACAGACCGAACCCGCACAGACCGAACCCACACACACCGAACCCGCACAGACTGAACTCACACAGACCGAACCTGCACAGACCGAACCCACACAGACCGAACCCGCACAGTCAGACCCTGGCCTGATTTAAAATGAAAACAATTGTCCATTGTCATCAAGTTACTGGGAGCCAATAATCTGAGTTGTTCCCTTATCCTTGCAGGATGTTGGAGATGTTGAGTCAGGTGAGGCTAGTGGAGCTGGAGACCTGGCTGTGTACCCCCTCGCCAGTCTTCCCACGAAGGCAGAGGACCCCTGTACATATCGTATGGCCAAAACACAAAATGGCACCTGTGGATCCAACAGGCAGGTATGTGTCAGCATGAGATGGGTAATCTCTCTGAGTAACATGACCAGTGTCATCAGCTTGCAGTATACCTGCTAATGTGGTACAAGGTTTGAGTAACAGCACAGCACTCCCTAAGTACTGACCCTCTGACAGTGCAGCACTCCCTCGGTAATGACCCTCTGAAAGTGCAGCACTCCCTCAGTACTGACCCTCTGACAGTGCAGCACTCCCTCAGTACTGACCCTCTGACAGTGCAGCACTCCCTCAGTACTGACCCTCTGACAGTGCGGCACTCCCTCAGTACTGACCCTCTGACAGTGCAGCACTCCTCAGTACTGACCCTCTGACAGTGCAGCACTCCCTCAGTACTGACCCTCTGACAGTGCGGCACTCCCTCAGTACTGACCCTCTGACAGTGCGGCACTCCCTCAGTACTGACCCTCTGACGGTGCAGCACTCCCTCAGTACTGACCCTCTGACATTGCAGCACTCCCTCAGTACTGACCCTCTGACAGTGCAGCTCTCCCTCAGTACTGACCCTCTGACAGTGCAGCACTCCCTCAGTACTGACCCTCTGACAGTGCAGTACTCTCTCAGTACTGACCCTCTGACAGTGCAGCACTCCCTCAGTATTGACCCTCTGACAGTGCAGCACTCCCTCAGTACTGACCCTCTGACAGTGCAGCACTCCTCAGTACTGACCCTCTGACAGTGCAGCACTCCCTCAGTACTGACCCTCTGACAGTGCAGCGCTCCCTCAGTACTGACCCTCTGACAGTGCAGCACTCTCTCAGTACTGACCCTCTGACAGTGCAGCACTCCCTCAGTACTGACCCGCCGACAGTGCAGCACTCCCTCAGTACTGACCCTCTGACAGTGCAGCACTCCCTCAGTACTGACCCTCTGACAGTGCAGCACTCTCTCAGTACTGACCCTCTGACAGTGCAGCACTCCCTCCATACTGACCTTCCGAAAGTGCGGCACTTTCTCAGTACTGACCCTCTGACAGTGCAGCACTCCCTCAGTATTGACCCTCTGACAGTGCAGCTCTCCCTCAGTACTGACCCTCCGACAGATCAGTTCTTCCATAGTAGCCACTGATAGCCTGCCTCCCCTCTGTCCTGTAAGCTTCCTCACCCTCACAATCTCTATGGACTTAGCTCCCTCCAAGTCCTCAATTTTTGTGAAAAATTTCTAATTTCCCTCTCTCCACTGGTTCCTTTCCATTGTGAAGTCACCAGTGACACGAGTGGAATTGGCCTATTCTTGAAACTGTTGCATTATCCCCTGAAAGGGATTTGACATTCTATTTAACTGAATGTGACTTTTCCTCACTCTGGGGAAACCAAACGTTTACATTGTGAATTTTGTTGAGGCTGGAGACCTGGGTTATTTCCGTATAGTGTGAGCAGAGGTAGTTCTGGCTGAATGCAATCTGAGCTATCTGGGAGGGTCCGGGGAAATGGAATGAAAAAGCAATGTCAGTGGGTTTATGAGTGTTATCTATTTGTGTGTAAGTTGGAGGTACAGCCAAAACTCACACTAAAAAAGTAGCAGCTTCTAACCCAGGCACTAATGCAGTCATTAACTGTTCATTTCGTTGGGTTGAATCAGATGAGGAAAGTTCCATTGCTCTCCAGTGATTGGAATACAGTAGTGGAATGTAATCAAAATTCAAATCAGAATGAAGTGGGATTGTTGAGCTGATTCACAACTCTCGACTACTACAATCTCTGCTCAATAAAGAAAGACTTGCATTTCTGTCATGCCTTTCATGACCTTAGGATGTCCTAAGTACTTCATAGCGAGTGAAGTACATTTGAAATGTGGCCACAGTTGCAATGTTGTAACGTAGGAAATGTAGCAGCCAATTTGGGCACAGCAAGATCCCACAAAAAGCAACAGGAAACTGCCCACCTATATCGTTTTAGGAATGCGGTTGAGGGATAAATATTGCCCAGGGGAAAGAAGCTACCAGGCCTTCTTCGAAGCAATGAGGGGGTTGACGTGGCTGTTTGTGCCTTGTGCATAATACAACACATTCCCTGTGTTTTTAAAAAATCACTCCTGAGAAATAGGTTTTATTGGTATGGCCAGCATTTATTACCCATCCCTAATTGCCCTTGAGAAGGTGGGGGGTGAGCTGCCTACTTGAACCGCTGCAGTCCATGTGGTGTAGGTACACCCACAGTGCTGTTAGGGAGGGAGTTCCAGGATTGTGACCCAGTGACAGTGAAGGGACGGTGATATATTTCCCAGTCAGGATGGGGAGTGACTTGGAGGGGAACTTCCAGGTGGTGGTGTTCCCATCTATCTGCCCTTGTCCTTGTAGTTGGCAGAAGTTGTGGATTTACTCTTCTTGCTCTCTAGACACTATTTCCATTAGGCTGCTGACTACTGAGTTTTCTTTCCAAGCTCCTATGCTAACTGATATTGTTAACAGCTCTCTCTCTTCAGGGTTTTGTTCTTACCCCCTTGAAGTCTGCTATTATCACCCCTTTCCTGAGAAAACAAACCCTTGTCTCCACTGTCTTTGCAAACTACGCTCCATCTCCAACCTCCAGCCTCCCTTTCCTCTCCAAAGTCATTGAACATCTTGTTGCTTCTGAAAACAGTTTCTATCTTGCATGGCACTCCATGTTTGAATCCCACCAATCAGGTTTCCAGCCCTACCATGGGACTGAAAGAGCTCTTATCAAAGTCACAAATGAAATCCTGTGTGACTGTGACAAAGGTAAACTTTACCTCCAAGTCCTTCTCGACCTGTCTGCAGCCTTTGACATGATTAACCACACCATCCTCCTCCAACACCTCGCCACTGTCATCCAGCTGGGTGGGACTGTGCCCACCTGATTCCATTCTTATTGACCTAATCATAGCCAGATAATTGGCTTGTAATGGCTCCTCTTCTCATTCCCATTTATCCTTGCTCCCCCCACCGCCTCCCCATGTCTCATCTACATGCTGCACCTTGGCACCAGCATCCAAAACCAGAGTGTTAGTTTTCACATGTACATGTACACAACATCCTGCTCTACCTTACCACTGCTTCTCTCCATCCTCAACTGTCTCTAAATTGTCAGACTACTTATCTGGCATCTTATACTGGAGCCCAGCACATCGGTGCAAAAGATAAGGCTGAAGCATTTGCTACAATCTTCAGCCAGAAGTGCTGAGTGGATGACCCATCTCGGTCTCCTCTGAAGCTCCCCAGCATCACAGGTGCCAGTCTTCAGCCAATTTGATTCACTCCATGTGATTTCAAGAAACAGTTGAAGGCACTGGATACTGCAAAGGCTATGGGCCTTGACAATATTGCGGCAATAGTACTGAAGACTTGTGCTCCAGAACTTGCCACACCCCTAGCCAAGCTGTTCCAGTACAGCTACAACACTGGCATCTGCCCGGCTTTGTGGAAAATTGCCCAGATATGTCCTCTGCACAAAAAGCAGGACAAATCCAACCTGGCCAATTACTACCCCGTCAGTCTACTCTTGATCATCAGTAAAGTAATGGAAGGGGTCATCAACAGTGCTATCATGCAGTATTTGCTTAGCAATAACCTGCTCACTGATGCCCAGTTTGGGTTCTGCCAGGGCCACTCAGCCCCTGACCTCATTACAGCCTTGGTTCAAACATGGACAAAAGAGCTGAACTCCCGAGGTGAGGGGAGAGTGACTGCCCTTGTCATCAAGACAGCATTTGACTGAGTGTGGCATCAAGGAGCCCCAGCAAAACTGGAGTCAATGGGAATCAGGGGGAAAACTCTCCGCTGGTTGGAGTCATACCCAGCACAATGGAAGATGGTTGTGGCTGTTGGGGGTCAATCATCTCAGCTCCAGGACATCACTGCAGGAGTTCCTCAGGGTAGTGTCCACGGCCCAACCAACTTCAGCTGCTTCATCAATGACCTTCCTTCCATCATAAGGTCAGAAGTGGGGATGTTCGCTGATGATTGCACAATGTTCAGCACCATTTGCAACTCCTCAGATACTGAAGTCCATGTCCAAATGCAGCAAGACCTGGACAATATTCGGTCTTAGGCTGACAAGTGGCAAGTAACATTCGCACCACCCAAGTGTCAGGCAATGACCATCTCCAACAAGAGAGAATCTAACCATCGCCCCTTGACATTCAATGGCATTACCATCGCTGAATCCCCACTATCAACATCCTGGGTGTTACCATTGACCAGAAACTAGCCATATAACTACTGTGGCTACAAGACAGGCCAGAGGCTAGGAATGCTGCTTCCTGACTCCCCAAAGCATGTCTACAATCTACAAGGTGCAAGCCTATAAAACGTAGGAGCAGAAGTAGGCCCTTTGGCCTATCGAGTTTGCTCTGCCATTCAATGAGATCATGGCTGATCTGATAATCCTCAACTCCACTTTCCTGCCTTTTCCCCTTAACACTTGATTCCCTTACTGATTAAAAATCTGTCTATCTCAGCCTTGAATATACTTAACGACCCAGCTTCTACAGCCCTCTGCGGTAAAGAATTCCACAGATTCACTACCCTCTGAGGGAAGAAATTCCTCCTCATCTCTGTTTTGAATGGGCGCCCCCTTACTCTGAGATTATTCCCTCTGGTCCTAAACTCTCCCTCAAGGAGCCATTAATTTTGCCATTTTACCATCTTTTCCCCCTTTGACCCTATTTGGTGCTTTTTATTTATGTTTGTACACTCTGTCCCTTCCTGTCACACTCTGGCTATCATTACCTAAATAGCTGCCCTGAAATGCTGCCATATCCTTTTTGTTTTGTTAGCCTACATATTCCTTCTCCAGAACCTCCCTCCCTCTATTTAGTTTAAAACCCTCTCTACAGCCCTAGTTATTCAATTCGCCAGGACACTGGTCCCAGCACGGTTCAAGTGAAGCCCCTCCCAGCGGAACAGCACCCTTCCACCCCAGTGCTCGTGCCAGTGCCCCATCAACTGAAACCCATTCCTCCCACACCAATCACTGAGCCACACATTTCATTCCTTGACTTTATTTACCCTATCCAGTTTGCCTGTGGCTCAGGTGAAATCCTGAGATTATTACCTAAGAGGCTCTGCTTTTTAATTTAGCTCCTAACTGTCCAAATTCTTTTAGCAGAGCCTCCTTTCCAGTCCTATCAATGTCACTGATACCAATGTGGACGACAACAACTGGATCCCTCCCGTCCCACTCCAAGTTCCTCTCCAGCCCTGAGGAGATGTCCTTAACCCTGGCACTGGGCAGGCAACACAACCTTCGGGACTCACGCTCATGGCTACAGAGAACAGTGTCTATCCCCCTAATTATACTGTTCCGTACCACTACTAGGTTCCTATTTCCTTCCCCCACTTGAATGGCTCCCTGCAGTCTCTGCTATCATCCACACAGCTTGCAAGAACCTCAAAACTGTTGAACAATTGCAGAGGCCGAGGCTCCTCAAACTCTACCCCCTGGGCCCCCATATCTGCTTCACCTGCAGTCCCACCCTCCTGTCCCGGATCACAGACCAAATTTGAATGACCTAATCTGAGGGGTGTGACCGCCTCCTGGAGCAAAGTGTCCAGGTAATTTTCCCCCTCTCTGATGTGGCGCAATGTCTGCAACTCAGACTCCAGCTCCTTAACTCGGATCCAAAGGTCCTTGAGCTGCAAACACTTACTACAGATGTGTTCGCTCTGGATCACCTTGGCATCCAGCAGGACCCCCATGCTGCAGCAGCAACACATCACCCATCCTGCCATGTCTATTGTATTTTATTTAACTTATTAATTAATTACTTTAGAGTAATCAGGAGAGTGATGGAATACTCCCCACTTGCCTGGATGAGTGCAGCTCCCACAACACTCAAGAAGCTCGACACCATCCAGGACAAAACAGTCCAATTGATCAGCACCCCATCCACAAACGTTCACTTCCTCCATTATCGACACACAGTAGCAGCAGTGTGTGTACCATCTACAAGATGCACTGCAGAAATTCACCAAGGCTCCTTAGACAGCACCTTCCAACCCCACAACCACTACCATCTAGAAGGACAAGGGCAACAGATAGATGGGAACAGCACCACCTGGAAGTTCCCTTCCAAGTCACTCCCCAACCTGACTTAGAAATATATCGGCCGTCCCTTCACTGTCGCTGGGTCAAAATCCTGGAACTCCCCTCCTAACAGCACTGAGGGTGTACCTACACCACATGGACTGCAGCGGTTCAAGAAGGCAGCTCACCGCCACCTTCTCAAGGGGCAGTTAGGGATGGGCAATAAATGCTGGCCCAGCCATGAAAGAATAAAAAAAATCCCCATATCCCGTCTCTCCCGTCCCGTGCCCAGACCAGCTTATACTGAGGGTGATGCTTATTTGGCTTTACAAGTTAAGCTAATACAATTTGGTGGAAACAAATTGCTATTCAGTTGAAGCACGGTGAAACTTCTGATCTTGGTGGTACTGTGGGGGTGGAGCGGGGTGGGGGTGGGTGTGGGGTGTATGGTGGGAAGGGACAATGTCTTTTACTGTGAGGCCAGTTTGGTCTCATACAGGGAGGAGGAGAAAATAAAGACTAATTGAAAAAAGAAATTATGTTAGCAGAAATGACGCAAAATAGGAGAAACTGTTGCCATGGTTAAAGATGGAAACAGTGAGGCTGAGGCTATGTTCAAGCATTTAGCTTTTTGGCCCTATCATTCCGGCTTCAAAAATAGAGCATTTCTGAAAGACACCAGAGGCCAGGCTGGAGGTCAATGCCAAGCGAGATTTTGCTTTTTTTTTGTTTACTCTCTGAACAGAAGCAGTGAATACTACTCATAAATATCAGAACAAAGTGCAAGGCAGAAAGAGAGAGAGTGAGAAAGGGAAGAGGAGAGGTAGTGAGAGAGAGAGAGAAGGGTAAAAGAGAGTGTGAAGGAAATGGAAGGTATATGCAGCCAGCGAGAGAGGTAGAACTGAAAGAAGAAATTAAAGGAATCAGCCAGAACAGAACTAAATAAAACTGTTAACTTGGGACATCACAAAAGGATGTTGAAACACTGGAAAAAGTACAGAAGAGAAATCCAAAGATGTTACCAGAATGAGAGGATGAATCGATCAGGAAGGATTGAATAGGCTGAGGTCCCTTGAAGAAAAGAATACTGAGATGAGATCTGATAAAGATCTTTAAAACTAGGAAGGGGTTTGATAGAGTGGAAACTGACTCCATTTATGGATGAGCTCAGAACAAGGAACCAGAATTATAAGACAGTTACTGACAGATCAAAGGGGACATTCAGGAAGAGGTTTGTTACCTAGAGGCATGGTGAGAATGTGGAACTCACTGCCACATGGAGTGATTGAACCAGAGACCATCGGTCCATTTGATGGGAGATTTAATGTATATGTAAGGGAGAATGGAATGGAAGGATATGGGGGAAAGGTGGGAATAGAGGGAGATGTGGGGAGGATGGGAATAGAGGGAGATGTGGGGAGGATGGGAATAGAGGGAGATGTGGGGAGGTTGGAAAGAAGTAATTAGAGTGGGAGAAGACTTGTGTGGAGCATCAACAATGGCCTAGAGCAGATGTACTGAATGGCCAGTTTCTGTGCTGTACATTCTGTGGAGCTGTAATGATAGTCATGCGAGCTACCTAGTTTCTGCAGTGTACAGATCCTGTGACTGCCTTCCAGACAATGGGTTTTTAATATTAAATGATGTTGATAAAGTTTATTTTGTTCTGTTGCTGGAGAAACTCTTGGGCTTTAGGCCCAGTCAGTCCAGCTTAACAAAAGAAGACTCCCTGACACAGTTATCATACACTACATCAGCGCCTTGTCGCAGTCTCAGTGACTCGGGCTGCGGTGTCATTTAGCCACTGACTGCGAAGCTTAAGGCAATGAACAGCATATCGCTACAGGGTTCAAAGAATTATGCAGCAGAGAAGGAGGCCATTCAGCCCACATTGTACCTGTGCTGACCCTTTGAAAGAGCTATCCTATTTGTCCCACTCCTGTTCTCTTACCATAATCCAGAAAATCTTTCCTTTTCAAGTATTTATCCAATTATCTTTTGAAAGTTACTATTGAATCTGCTTTCACCAGCCTTTCAGGCAGTGCGCTCCAGATCACAACAACCTGCTGCATAAACAAATTCTCATCTCTCCTCTGGGTCGTATGTATCACTGCAAGAGTGGTGAGAAGGAAGGAGAGAGGGGAAAGAGAGAGTGAATATAGTGTAAAAGGAGGTGTGAAAGAGAGGAAGAGATTGAAAAAACGGAGAGTAGAGAGTGCGCATGAGAGAATAAAAAGAAAGAATGAAAGGGGAATGGAGAATGAGTGAAGAGAGTGACAATGGAAGGTGAAAAATGGAAAGTTGGAAGGTTATAATGAATGTGAAAGAGGGCATGAGAGAGCCCGGGAAAATGAAAGGATAGAGACAGAGTGAAATAGAACAGGAAAGTGTTTCCCTTAAGCGCCATTTCTAAATAATACTTAACCAGTATCTCAGCACATACCCACCAGCACACTGACACATAACCCACACATAACCAACATATAATCAAACAATTTAAGAAAGGATATACTGGCGCTGGAGGCCAGATTCATTACGCTGATCCCTGGGATGAAGGGGCTGGTTTATCAAGATCAGCTAAACAGGTTAGGCCTTTATTCAGTAAGAGTTTAGAAGAATGAGGGGTGATCTTATTGAAACGTACAAGATTCTGAGGGGGCTTGACAGGGTAGATGTTGAGAAGATGTTTCCACCAGTGGGGAATCTCGAACTAGGGAACATAGATACAGAATAAGGGGACCTCATTTAAAACTGAAATGCAAAGGAATTTCTTACCTCAGAGGGTTGTGAATGTCTGGAATTCTCTAACCTAGAGAGTTGGGAGGCTAGCTCACTGAAAGTATTTAAAGAGGAGGAAGATAGATTTTTGAAATATTGGAGAGTTGAGGGTTATGAGGAATTGGCATGAAGGAGGAGTTGAGGCCTGGGGCAGATCAGCCATGATCTTATTGAATGGCGGGGCAGGCTTGAGGGGCTGAATGGCCTACTCCTGCTCCTAATTCTTAAGTTCTTGTGTAACACATAACCAACACAAAACCAGTACTTCCACCAGCACACCAGACTCTGGGAGATTAATACTGACCACCTTTAACTAGTCTCAGATCTCTTGACTACCATGTCTGCCAATAACAACAACAACTTGCATTTATATTGCACTTCTAATGAAGTAAAGTATCTCAAGGTGATTCATGGCACTGTTATCAGATACAACTTGACACCAGGCCACAGAGGATCTGTTAGGACAGATGACAAATAGCTCAGTCAAAGAAGTAGGTTTTAAGGATTGAAGGAGGAGTGGCAAGAGGCGAAGAGGCAGCTGAAGGCACAGTTGCCAATGGTGGAGCGATTAAAATCAGGGGATGGTCAAAAGGCCAGAATTGGTGGAATGCAGATATCTTGGAGGGTTGTGGGGTTGCAGGAGATTACAGAGTTAAGGAGGGAGTGAGGACATGGAGGGATTTGAAAATGAGGGTGAGAATTTGAAACCAGGCTTCACGTTCAAAGGATCATCCTCCACCATTTTCCCCAACTACAGAATGATGCCACCACCAAACACTCCCCTCCCAACCTCTGTCAGTATTCTGAAGGGCCCATTCCCTCTGGGACTCCCTGGTCCACTTCTCTATCACCCCTAACACCTCATCCCTTCCCACGGCACCTTCCCAGGCTTGTGCAGAAGGTGTAACACCTGCCCCTTTACCTCCTCCTTCCTCACTGTCCAAGGCCCCTAACACTCCTCCCAGGTGAAGCAGCGGTTTACCTGAACTTCTTTCAATTTAGTCTGTTATATTCGCTGCTCCCAATATGGTCTCCTCTATACTGGGGAGACCAAACGCAGACTGGGTGACTGTTCTGAGGACGTCTCCACTCAGTCCGCGAGCATGACTCAGACCTTGCTGTCCCTTACCATTTCAATTCGTCATCTTGCTCTCATGCCCGCATATCCTTCATTGGCCTGCTGCAATGTTCCAGTGAAGCCCAACACAAACTTGGGGAACAGCACCTTTTCTTCCGATTAGGCACTTTACAACCTTCCAGATGTAATATTGAGTTCAACAGTTTCAGATGTGACCTCTGATCCCTTTTGATACTGTTTTTTGCCATCTGCTGGTCCAAATCTTGTCTTTCATCTAGCTTTTGGACAGAGTTGTTCATTATTCTGCCATTTACACTCACTCTGGACCAATGTTTTGTCTCTTCACAACATCCATTACCACACCCTTTGCCTTTTATTCCATTACACCTTTGTCATTTAATTTCTCCTGCCAGACCTGCTGAGTATTTCCAGCACTTACTGTTTTTATTTGAGAATTTAAAAATCAGTTTCATTCTGAATTACTGTGGGACATTTAGTTTCTGAAGATGACTCTAGAACAGCAAATTGGTAATATAGGGGTCAAGTTGCGGAGAGGTCTGTGTGGGGGAAGTCAGTGTAGGGAGAAATGGAGAAACTGTTGAGAAAGTGTGAGCAGAGGATGCTGTTCCAGTGCTCTGATGCTGTCTGTGATGGTGTTGGTGCTGTGACGGTGTCTGTGTGGGTGTTATGATGGTGTGTGTGATGGTGTCAGTTTCTGGCTCTATGTCTCTTGCAGTTCCTGTGCAGTATTTGTACTTGTTGCCTTGAGCAGCCCATGGGACTAATGGAACTGACAGCAAGTCTGCTTGAGGATATGTTTCAAAGGTTGTTGTAAAGCAGCACATGTTGGCTCCAGCTCTGAGGGAACTGACACATTTTGCAAGCTGTGGTTTTATAAGCTGACCTCACAAAGGCAACAGGCAAAGACCAGGAGCCTGCTGGAGAAATGTAACCACGATCTCTCCTCTCACTCCCATCATCTGTCTCTCCTCCTCTCTATTTCTCTCACCCTCTTCATCTCCCCATCTGTCTCTGAGTTTGTATCTCTCCCCCATCTATCTCTTTCTCTCTTCCCCCTCTGTGTCTCTATCCTCACCTTGTCTCTTTCGACATCTTTCTCCCCTTGTCTCTCTCGCATCGTTTCTAACTCTCCTTTTCTTGTGCTCCTTCTTCTTTTCATTCTCTTGAATGTTCCCTCTCTCTCCATCCATCCGTGTCTCATTATCTTGTGCAATCTGCATTTCTCAATTTCCACCTTTCTCTCTCTCTGACTCTCTCTCTCTCTGTGAAAGCGATGCTAATTTTAGAGAAAGTTGTGACCTGTTTTCGATGGTGGTTGAAGAGACGGCCTAGGTCATACAGGAAGAGTTCGTGGAGGAGTCGGAGTTACACAGTGACCGAGTCCAGGTATTGGGTACCCTAGGCTTGTACAATCTTCTTGGTACTGCACAGTGTTGGTGAGGCAGCAAATCTTCACTTTAGAAAAATATTGTGTTCATTTATTCCCATCAGAGAGAAAATCATTACAAATGAGTTTAATTTATGGGTGTCCATGGTCCAGTTAAATGCAGACTAAGTGTGTTTGGTGCTGCATAGTTTAATGCATTTATGTCTTCTGGATGATTAAAAATGAAAATATTTTTAAAATACTATAGTGTATCTGACAATTCTGATATAATTAAATAAATGTTGAGTATAGGGAGAGAAGGATAGAGAGGGAGAACTGCACCCCAGTGAGTGTCAGTTCCCTCAGGAATGCATGAAATGGGACAGATAGAGTTAAGGACTCTGTCAATCATGTTGGGGAAAGGCAGACATATCTGAAGCCGTGTTATGAAGGTTACATCATTGGAATAGATGCAACAGGTACAGAAAAACTGGAGAACACCAGAAGCGGGGCAGGAAACTGTGTAGACAGGGTAGTTGTGGTATTCAGTGGGCATATTGTGGACAATAGCCTATCCTCAATAATGGAGACCAAGAATTTGATAAAGGAAAAGGAAGAGTCAGTGCAGGCAAGGGAAGGGTGAAAACTGGAAGCAAAATTGGTACAATTTTCCAATTCATGATGAGAGCAGGAATTATTGGCATCACTACATCGTTATTCAGACTCTGCTAAGTAGAGGTCAGTTCGCTAGACAACAGCGACACATTTGTCGACAGGCTTCATAACAATATTGAGGTTGGAGCTGAAAGAACGGAGTGCTGCAAGTTCTGAGGGAGACAGATTTGAGCAAGTGAACAGAGTAGAATTTGAGACAGCTGATGTCATGTCAGCAGTTTCCAATAAAAAGATCTAGAGAGGACAAAAATCTAGAGGGAAGGGTCTAGATGGAGGGAGATAACTCGAGACTGTTAAAAGGGTTGGCTGAGCGAGGGGAGGATTCCTAACCAGAGAAGTGGGCAGGAAGGTAAAGTTGATAGAAGAAGAACTCATTGTCATGCTAAGCTTGAAATTTGTTGAGGTAGGGACATAAGGGGATGAGCTGAGGCCTTAGCTAAGGACAGATCATTCAGGGTCAGAGAAGGGATAGTGAAATCAAGGCAAAGGGTGAGATTGGAAAGAGGGATGGAATGAGAGCGAAGTGAAGGGGAAGAAAGATCTGGAGGGGCTTTGGTATCCAGTTTGGTATCCAGAGTTGTTGAAGCTTGAAGTCCTTGATACCTGAAAGAACTAAAGTATTTTGTTAAAGAGTCAGACAGTGTGATGAATCTGGAATTCAAGAAGAGTGAGTGAGACAGGTAACTGGAGCTTGAGGTTAACAGGGAGACAATTCAGTGGAAAACTCAAACTGAAGTCTTGATAAACTGAAGAGAGAGCAAAAAAGTTGCAATGGAGAGAGCAGGAGGGTGGAGGTTAAAGTGAGGAGGTTCTCAGGTATTCACATTTTTCTATCATAAATCCCTCAGGATGTTTGAAAGAAAGGGAACTTTGAGCGAGAATCTGCAGACCCCACCTCTGCCTCATCCAGCCTCACCAGGACTCCAGGCAAACATGTTGTCCAGTGGCCATGTAGTGAGGAAGAGAAGACGACTTCCCCCAGTACCTGGAGGTCTCCTCTCCAAAAATGCAGGTACATGTAACTACTGCTGACAGTCACAGTTATAACACTCTGTAACATCCCACCTTCAGTATAAGACTCTCAGTTATAGCATTTTATGTTACACCCCACTTTCAACAACAACAAAAGCTTTCTTTTATATAGCATCTTTAACATAGCCAAGGTGCTTAACAGAACAATGTCAATAAAAACATTCTTGATCCTGAGCCACAGGAGATATTAGGTCAGATGACCAAAAGCTTGGTCAAAGACATAGGTTTTAAGGAGTGTCTTGAAGACGGAAAGTGAGGTAGAGAGGCGGAGAGATATAGGGAAGAAATTGCAGAGTTTAGAGTCTAGGTAGCTGAAGGTGCAGCCAGCAGTGGAGAGGTGATGGTGTAGTGGTATCGTCACTGAGCTAATAATCCACAGACCCAGGGTAATGCTCTGGGGACTCGGGTTCGAATCCTCTCACAGCAGACGGTGGAATTTGAATTCAATAAATATCTGGAATTAAAAGCCTGATGTCTCATGGCATCAGGTCAAATATGGACAAGGAAACCTCCTGCTGATTATCATATACCACCCTCCCTCAGCTGATGAATTAATGCTCCTCCATGTTGAACACCACTTGGAGGAAGCAGTGAGAGTGGCAAGGGTGCAGAATATACTCTGGGCAGGGGACGTCAATGTCCATCACCAAGAGTGGCTGAGCTGGCAGAGTGATGGAAGGGGTCATCATCAATGCTATCAAGTGGCACTTGCTTAGCAATGACTTGCTCAGTGACACCCAGTTTGGGTTCTGCCAGGGCCACTCAGCTCCTGACCTTATTACAGCCCTAGTTCAAACTAAAGAGCTGAACTCCTGAGGTGAGGTGTGAGTGACTGCCCTTGACATCAAGGCTGCATTTGACTGAGTGTGACATCAAGGAGCCCTAGCAAAATGGAGTCAATGGGAATCAGGGAAAACTCTCCACTGGTTAGAGTCATACCCAGCACAAAGGAAGATGGTTGTGGTTGTTGGAAGTCAATCATCTCAGCTCCAGGACATCACTGCAGGAGTTCCTCAGGGTAGTGTCCTCGGCCCAACCATCTTCATCAATGACCTTCCTTCCATCATAAGGTCAGAAGTGGGGATGTTCGCTGATGATTGCACAATTGCACCATTTGCAACTCCTCAGATACTGAAGCAGTCCATGTCCAAATGCAGCAAGACCTGGACTATATCCAGACTTGGACTGACAAGTGGCAAGTAACATTCACACCACACAAGTGTCAGGCAATGACCATCTCCAACAAGAGAGAATCTAATCATTGCCCTTGACATTCAATGGCATTATCATCACTGAATCCCCCACTATCAACACCCTAGGGGTTACCATTGACCAGAAACTGAACTGGACTAGCTATATAAATACTGTGGCAGATCAGAGGCTAGGAATCCTGCGACAAGTAACTCACGTCCTGAATCCCCAAACTCTGTCCACCATCTACAAGGCACTAGTCAGTATGGCATACTCCCCACTTGCCTGAATGAGTGCACCTACCTCAACACTCAAGAAGCTTGGCACTGTCCAAGACAAAGCAGCCCATTCGACTGGCACCCCATCCACAAACATTTACTCCCTCCACCACTGATGCACAGTAGCAGCAGTGTGTGTACCATCTACAAGACGCACTGCAGGAATTCAGCAAGGCTCCTTAGCACCATCCAAACCCACGACCACTACCATCTAGAAGGACAAGGGCAACAGATAGATGGGAACACCACCATCTGTAAGCTCCCGTCGAAGCCAATCACCTTCCTGGCTTGGAATATATCACCATTCCTTCACTGTTGCTGGGTCAAAATACTGGACTCCCTCCCTAACTGCACTGTGGGTGTACCTACACCACTTGGACTGCAGCGGTTCAAGAACATAAGAAATATGAGCAGGAGTAGGCCATTCAGTTCCTCAACCCTGCCCCACCATTCAATAAGATTATGGTTGATCTGCCCCAGGCCTCAACTCCTCTTTCATGCCAGGTCCTCATAACCCTCAACTCTCCAATATTTCAAAAATCTATCTACCTCCTCTTTAAAAACTTTCAGTGACCTAACCTCCACAACTCTTTGGAGTAGAGAAATATAGACATTCACTAACCTCTGAGAGAAGAAATTCCTTTGCATCTCAGTTTTAAATTAGTGTCCCCTTATTCTGTAACTATTTCCCCTAGTTCGAGATTCTCCCACTAGTGGAAACATTTCAATATCTACCCTGTCAAGCCCCCTCAGAATCTTGTATGTTTTAATAAGATCACCCCTCATTCTTCTAAACTCTAATGAATAAAGATCTAACCTGTTTAGCTGTTCTTGATAAATCAAACCCTTCATCCTAGGTATCAGCTTAGTGAAACTGTTTTGAATTATCTCCAATGCCAGTATACCCTTTCTTAAATACGGGGACCAAAACTGTGCACAGTACTCCAGGTCTGGCCTCACCAACACCCTGTACAGTTGTAACAAGACTTCCCTATTTTTAAACTCCAGCCCCCTAGCAATACAGGCCAAAATTCTATTTGCCTTCTTAATTACTTGCTGCACCTGCATGATAACCTTTTGTGTATTATGCTCAAGAACACCCTGATCCCTCAGTGCTGCACTTTTTTGGGGTCTCTCTCCATTTAAATAATAGTCTGACTTTTGATTCTTCCTACCAAAGTGCATGACCTCACACTTTCCTACATTAAACTCCATCTGCCAAGTTTCTGTCCACTCACTCAACCTGTCTATGTCCCCTTGCAGATTCCTTATGTCCCCATCACAACATGCCTTCCCACCTATTTTTATATCGTCAGCAAATTTGGATACATTACACTCTGTCCCCTCCTCCAAGTCATTAATATAGATTGTAAATAATTGAGACCTTAGGACTGATCTTTGTGGAACTCCACTAGTTATGTCTTTCTAACCTGAAAAAGACGCATTAATCCCAACTCTCTGTCTTCTGTGTGTTAACCAATCCTCAATCCATGATAATACATTACCCCCAAAACCGTGAGCTCCTATCTTGTGCAGTAACCTTTTATGTGGCACAATATCGAACGCCTTCTGGAAAACCAAATATGCTACATCTACCAGCTCCACTTTATCAACTCTGCTTGTTATATCCTCAAAGAACTCTAGCAAATTTGTCAAACATGATTTCCCTTTCACAAAATCATGTTGACTCTGTTTGATTGCGTTAGACTTTTCTAAATGTCCTGCTATTTCTTTCTTAATAATGGACTCTAGCATTTTCTCAACGACACATGTTAGGCTGACTGGCAGAAGGCAGCTCATCACCACCTTCTCAAGGGCAACTAGGAATGGGCAATAAATGCTGGCCCAGCCAGCGACGCCCACATCCTGGGAATGAATAAAAAATAATTATAATTGATATGGTAGAGTGCAGAATTGGAGAAGTGTATATTTCAGAGGACTGCTAAGTGGAGGAAGTTACAGAGATTGAGAGGGGTGAGGCCATGGAGGGATTTTGAAACTGTCAGACTGGGATCCAGCCTAGGTCAGAGAGCACAGGGTGAAGGGTGAACTAAACTTTGGGCGAGTTAAGATAGTGGCAGCAGAGTTTTGGATGAGCTCAAATTTCTAAAGTTGAGAAGATGGAAGGCTAGCCAGGAAGGGATTAGGATAGTCAAGTCTAGGGATAAGAAAGGCATGGGTGAGGCCTTTACAGTAGATGAGGTGAGGCAGTGTTAGATGCAGATTACATTAGAGAGATGGAAGTCAGTGGTCTTGGGAATGAAGCAGGGTATTTGGCTGGAAGCTCACCTTGAGGTCAAACACAATTGCAAAGTTGTGAATGGTCTGGTTACGATTCGGTAGATAATATTGGAACCAAGAAAGGACAGTTCCATCCACCTCGAAAATAGAGAACAGGCATTGAAGGAGAGCGGTGTGGCCAACTGTGTCGGAGGCTGTGGGTAGGGTGAGAAAGATGAACAGAAATAGTTTATCATGGTCCCGGTCACAAAGAATATAACTTGTGGCTTTGGTGAGAGCAGCAAGTGCTGAGGCAGGGGCCAAGAAACCTGATTGGAGTGATTCAAATGAATGAATAAGTGAGACAGATAACCAGAGAGAGATAGAAAATAACATTTTGGGATACAGTATCTGAATAATTTGAGACATGACATGTGATAGGTGCACTGTGCTTAGGAGGAACTGGTTACTCTGGACCATTGGTTCCCATATTTCTCCACTATTGGGGATCTTCCTCACTTCATGTCTGGGTCTGTTGCACACTCATCGATAGAGATTGATCACTGTGATTGGTCAATAACTCCATTATCATTGCATCATGCGACTATCAGGATGGTAAAAGGTAAACTGAATGAGCCCTGATCTTTTCCCATTTCACGGTTCCATGTTCCTGACCAGAAAGAGACTCTAAGGCTTGAATTTCCAGTCTCGGGTTTGAAGCGTAGAGCTGGGAAAATTCCCGATTCCATAAACCCGACTCAGGAGAGCATGCCTCGGAGGGTCTAATTTTTGTTCCATGGGTAGGTTTTAGTGGCATTCAAGAATCAGAGGCAGCGACAGGGGCTGGTACAGAGGTGGGCTGTCTGAAAGGCCTGTCTCGATGGTCTATCCAGGTGTTAAAAATACTGAAAAACAGCCCTCCAACTCTCGCCCCTCACAGCCCCCTCACCCCTCCATACAGAATCACAGCATTATTACAGCACAGAGAAGGCCATTCAACGCATCATGTCTGCATCAGCTCTCTGAATGAACAATTTACTTACTGCCATTCTCCTGCCTTCTCCCTGAAACCCTGCACATTCTTCTTTTCAGTTCAGTCTAATTCCCTTTTGAATACTTTGATTGAATCTGCCTCCACCACACTCTCAGACATTGCATTCCAGACCTTGACTGCTTGATGTGTGAAGAAGTTTTTTCTCATATTGCTTTTGCTTCTTTTGCAAATTACTTTAAATTTGTGTCCTCATGTTCTCAATCCTTTCATGGGTGGGAACAGTTTCCTACTATCTATACTGCCTAGCCCCATGATTTTGAATGCATTTATCTAATCTCCTCTCAGCTTTCTCTTCTTCAAGGAAAACAATTCTAACTTCTCCAATCTGTCCTCATAACTGACGTACCTCATCCCTGAAACCATTCTTGTGAATCTTTTCTGAACTTTCTCCAATGTGTTCATATCTTTCCTAAAGTGCAGCACACGGAAGTGGACGCAATACTCTCTCTGAGGCTAAACTAGTGACTTATACAAGTTCAATATAACCTCCTTGCCCTTGTACTCTATGCCCCTATTAATAAAGCCTAGAATATTGAATCCTTTATTAACCACCCTCGCAACCTGTCCTGCCACCTTCAATGATTTATGCACTTATAGACCCTGGTCCCTCTGCTCCTGCATCCCCTTCAGAGTTGTACCTCCTATTTTATACTGTCTCTCCATGTTCTTCCTACTAAAATGGATCATTTCACATTTATCTGCATTGAATTTCATCTGCCATATATCTGCCCACTCCACCAACTTGTCTATGGCCTTTTGAAGTTCTACATTATCCTCCTCACAGTTTTCAATGCTTCCAAGTTTCATATCATACGCCAGTTTTGAAAACTGTGCCCTGTAACAAAGGTCTAGGTCATTAATATGTATCAGGAAAAGCAAGGGTCCCAACACTGACCCCTGGGGAACTCCACTACAAACCTTCCTCCAGCCCGAAAAACATCCATTAATCTCTACTCTGTTTCCTGCTACTGAACCAATTCTGTATCCATGTTGCTACTTTCCCTTTTATTCCACAGATTATAACTTTGCTTGTAAATCTGTTATGTGGCATTGTATCAAATGCCTTTTGGAAGTCCATGTACACCACATCAACAGCATTGCCCTCATCAGCCCTCTCTGTTACCATTTCAAAAAGCTCCAGCAAGTTAAACATGATTTTCCCTTAAGAAGTCTATGCTGGCTTTCCTTAATTAACCTGCATTTGTCCAAGTGAATATTAATTTGGTTCCTCGACGTTTCACCACAACCGAAGGTAAACTGACTGGCCTGTAGTTGTTGGGTTTATCTGAACACCTTTTTTTGAATAAGGGTGTAACGTTTGCAGTTCTCCAGTGCTCTGGCACCATCCTTGAGTCTAAGGAAGATTGAAAAATTATGGCCAGTGCCTCCTCAGTTCCCACTCTCACTTCCCACAGTATACTTGTATCTCATCCGGTCCTGGTGCCTTATCAACTTTAAAAACTGACTGTCTATCAATACCTTCTCCTTATCAATTTTAAACCTTTCTCATGTCTATATTACCTCCTCTTTCATCATGGCCTGGATAGCATCTTCTTCCTTGGTAAAGATGTGCCCTCTGCCTCCATGCATAAATCCCCTTTCTGGTCCCTAATTGACCCTACCATTTTACAATTTATGTGCTTTTGGAGACTTCGGGATTCCCATTTTATGTTGCCTGCCATTTTCTTTTCATACTCCCTCTTTGCTTCTTCACTTCTCTGAATCTCCTGTATTCAACCTGGTTCTCGATTGTATTTTCTACCTGAAATCTGTCATAAGCGCACTTTTTCTTTATCTTAATTTCTACCACTTTTGTCATCCAGAGAAACCTGGTTTTGTTTGCCCTACTTTTCCCTTCTGAGACAATATACTCTGACTGTGCCCAAACTATCTCTTCTTTGAAGGTAGCCCATTGTTCAGCTACTGTTTTTCCTGCCAACCTTTGGCTCGGTCCAGATCCATTCTTACCCCACTGAATTTGGCTTTCAACCAGTTAATTATTCTTACTCTGGGTGTTCATTGTCCTTTTCCATAGTCATCATAAACCTTATCATACAATGATCATTGTCCCCCAAATGTTCTCCCACTGATACTTGATCCACTTGGCCCATTTCATCCTCAAGAACCATGTCAGGTGTGCCTCCTTCCTCATTGGACCGGACACATACTGCTTTAGAAAATTCTCCTGAACACATTCTAGGAATTCTTGTCCCTCCCTGTCCTTTACACTACCACTATACCAGTCTATATTCGGGTAATTAAAGTCCCCCATTATAACTACACTATACGTTTTGCACCTCTCTGCAACTTCCTTGCAGATTTGTTCCTCTACATCCTTCCCATGAGTCGGTGGCCTATAGACTGCACCGAGCAATGTAATTGCACATTTTTTGTTCCTTAGCTCTAGCCAAATAAATTCTGTCCTTGACCCCTCTGGGACATCCTCCCTCTCCAGCACAGCAATGTTCTCCTCAGTCAATACTGCCACCCCTCCCCACTTTCTTCCTTTCCTATCTTTCCTGAATGCCTTGTATCCAGGAATATTTTACACTCAGTCCTGCCCTTCTTTGAGCCAGGTCACTGTTATAGCTACAGCATTGTAATCCACATGGCAATCTGCATCTGTAACTCACCAATTCTATTTACCACGCTCTGTGCATTCACAAACATGCAGAGTAACCCTGATTTAGACTCTATTTGCTTATCCCTTACTCTGACCCCACCTATTAACTTCCTATTCACTATTGTAGTACCATCTGCCTCTCCCAGGATTCTGTGCACCTTGGTATTCCTCCTAGATATTACCTCCTGGTTCCTGCACCGCTGTCAACTTAGTTCATCCCACCCACCTCCAATAGCACTAGCAAAATGCCCTGCAAGGAACTCAGTCCCGGCTCTATTTTTTTAATTAGTTCATGGGATGTGGGCTTCACTGGCTGGGCCAACATTTATTGCCCATCCCTAATTGCCTTTGAGAGGGTGGTGGTGAGCTGCCTTCTTGAACCGCTGTAGTCCATGTGGTGTAGGTCCGACCTGTCCAACCTGTGCAGGTTCCATCTTCCTCAGAGCCCCCCCTTCCTGCACCATCTCTCTAGCCATGCATTGATCTGCTGTATCCTCCTATTTCCCTACTCAGTTGTGTGTGGTATTGGGAGTAATATTGAGATTACTATTTTTGAGGTCCTGCTTGCTAATTTCATACCTAGCTCCCTAAATTCTGACTGCAGGACCGCACCGCTCTTTCTGCATTTGCTGTTTGTACCCAATGTGGACCACAATGGATGGTTGTTTCCCTCCCCACTCAGGCTGCTCTGCAGCCACTCAGTGACATCCTTGACCTTGGTTCCATGGAGGTAACATCCCATTCTGGATTCACGTTTGCAGCCTCTGGAACACCCATTTATTCCCCTAATTATCGAATCACCTATCACTATTGCTCCTCCTCGTACTCCACTGTGTAGCTGAGTCATCCCCCTCTCCCCACCATAGCACCATGCACTGGGCTCTGGCTGCACTGCCCAGGTGAACCATCAACTCATCAGTGTTCAGAACCGAATACCGACTGGAGAGTGGGATGTTCTGAGGGGACTCCTGCACTACCTGCCCTTACCTTTTTGACTGTCTGGTGATCGTCACCTATTCCCTCTGTCCCTCCATACTCTTAGGGCAGGATTTTACGTGTCAGCGAGTGGAGGTGGGCCTGCTCTCCGATGTGTAAAATGACGCGCCGGGATATCGGGAGGAATCCCCGACGTCATCCCGGCCCCTTTAAATTTTCAGGAAGGCAGGGGCGCAGCAAAATCAGCTGTGCGCCCACCGACCTGTCAATGGCCAATTGAGGTGTGAATTAGAAAAAGCATCAAACCCTCATCCACAGGCGGGATGAGATTTCATGTAGGTTTTAAAATTTTTTAATAACGGCGTTGTGAAAATTATGGACATGCCCCAACTCATGTGACATTGTCACATGAGGGGACATGTCAGGGAAATTTTATTTTTCTATTTTTAGGTTTCTTGCATTAAGAGCCAATCTCCCTGAGGCAGCACCGAGCCTCAGGGAGATGATTCGTTCTCTCGTGCGCATGCGTGAAAGAGCACACTCTTGATTTTGGGATACCCCCCACACCCCCCCCCCAACCCGCACAGGAAGCGCATACAGCATAGCGCGTCTGTGTGGACACCATGCTGGGCGGGCCTCATTTGGCCTGTCCACCATCTACAAGGCACAAGTCAGGACTGTGATGGAATATTCCCCACTTGCCTGGATGAATTCAGCTCCCACAACATTCAAGAAGCTCAACACCATCCAGGACAAAGCAGCCCCTCTTGATTGGCACCCCATCCACAAACACTCACTCCCTCACCCACCGACACACAGTAGCAGCACTGCAGGAATTCTCCAAGCCCTGTCCCTGCTCGCCGACTGGAAGATGCAGCCCCAGGTCTCCGGTGCCATTTTAGATGCTCTCAATCCTTACGAAAATTCAGGCCTAGGTGAACACCACTGACAGACAGTGGGACAGAAAGTTAGTGACTGCAAGAGCGTCACTATCATAGATTTAAAAAAGAATAAATGAGAGAATAATTAGGGAAGAAGGTGAAGAAGTTAAGATTCGAAGAGAGTGAGTAAGAGATGCTTAGTGAGCAAGAAAATTTAAGTATTTGAGGGACTTGGAAGCTTGAGAGGTAGAAGCTGTCTTGTAAGAGAGAGATGTACCACCGCCCAGTGACAGCAAATGCTGCAAGCTGGCTGATGGTATTTGCAGGAGGGTTTTTTATATCAGACTGGATAAGGGACTGAACTGTGAGTGAGTCTAAGTGTATCTCAGAGCTGAGGCTCAGGCAGTATTGCTTGCTGCAGCTGTTTAAATCTGCTTACTGTAATGGGTAAATGTTTGACAACATCAATCCAACTCTAAACAGAATTACCTGGAAAAACTCAGCAGGTCTGGCAGCATCGGCAGAGAAGAAAAGAGTTGACGTTTTGAATCCCCATGACCCTTTGACTGTCGAAGGGTCATGAGGACTCGAAACGTCAACTCTTTTCTTCTCCGCCGATGCTGCCGGACCTGCTGAGTTTTTCCAGGTAATTCTGTTTTTGTTTTGGATTTCCAGCATCCGCAGTTTTTGTTTTTATCAACCCAACTCTGTTGTGAAATGTTTCACGAACCTGAGCTGTGTTATGGAAAAGTTTAACCAATCAGTCTGGGAGAGAAATACAAGTAACGTATTGTAGAATTAGGTGAAAAGCACCATATTTAAGTTGTCAGGTTACTGTAAGGAATGATTATATGTGCTGCAGTTTCTATGACAACTAATGATTCCTTCTCACTGGTTGTGTTCTACTGTAAGGAGAGCTCCTTGTTCAGATGGGATTTCAATGTTTGCAAGGAGATAGTGAACTGTCACTCCTGCAGAGAGCACTGGAGGACTCAGGGCACACCTCCCTGGAATTGTTCGAGTTCAGCTTAAACTGGAAGGAAAACAGAGGTCTCAGCCTGAGTGTGATTTGAAGGTTCAGACTGAAGTCAAGGCCCTACTTTGTGTCATTGCTCAATGCATTATTCTACATCAGTGTGATTGTGCAGAGTGCATTAGGATATTGTAGATTGCTGTTAGTAAAAGCATCCATTGTTCTGAACGTTTAACATTTTTCATTTTCCATATTAGCTATCTTGTGATCTCCCTCAATGCCATATTGAGTATTTTGTACTGTGAGACTGTATCAACTGGAAGGTGAATTCAAACAGCCCCAAACCTATTGCACACCAGAGGCTTAAAACCATGAGAGCCATTTCTTGTCTGGTTGGATCTGATTTCCCAAACTCCAGGTCAGTTCTCCCTCAGTGTTGTAGCAAATTCCCCCTACCCCCTTTCCCCTCACCCACCCTATCAACAGTCCCCACCACCAGGCCCCACACCCCCCCCCGCCGCACCAAACACATACACATACACACACACACTACATTGATCCAAAACAAAAACAGAATTACCTGGAAAAACTCAGCAGGTCTGGCAGCATCGGCGGAGAAGAAAAGAGTTGACGTTTCGAGTCATGACCCTTCGACAGAACTTGAGTTCGAGTCCAAGAAAGAGTTGAAATATAAGTTGGTTTAAGGTGTGTGTGTGGGGGGCTACATTGATCCTGCTGTGTCTAGGGACTCACTGTCACAATGAGAAGGACATTGATTTTTTTTTCAAAAGCACTTTGGTCCTGTTTGACACACATTGAGAAAGCGTGAGGTGGAATTCAAGCCTGACCACTCGCTCCACTCCTTTCAAACTTAAGGCTACAACCCAGATCTTCGCAAAGCACCATTGATTTTCACATTATATTTGAACACCAAACAACAAAGTCTCCAGATAAGCTTTGTGCTTAACACTGAATCACAGAAGCATCTGGAGATTTTATTCAATTAACCTCAGATTTTAAATATGAATGTTGCCTTTGTCAGAGAACGTGACCACAGGTTGTCAGGGCAAATATTTGTAAAATTCCACAGTGTGACTTTCATGTGCTTCTTCCAAGAATCGGCCAATTTATTTTCGCTGGGTTTTTCTGCACAAGGTGAAACAAGTCCATGTTGAACAACACAAACTTATATATCTTCATCCCCAGAATAAGTGCCTGAGTCTGTCTCCCGCCCCTTCCCTGGGAGCTGTGCCTTCAGCCACTGAGGTCTCACATTCTGAAATTTTCTCTCTAAACCCCTCTGCCTCACCATCCCACTCTCCCCTTTTAAGAGCCTCCTTAAAATCCACTGCAGACCACACGTTTACACAAACCTCCTACTCGCCTTTGGTTTGGCGTTTAATTTTTATTATCCCTCTATGTAATAAATCTAGATACAGAGTAAAGATCTTACGACACTCTCCCCATCAAACACTCCCAGGACAGGTACAGCACGGGGCTAGATACAGAGTAAAGCTCTCTCTACACCGTCCCCATCAAACACTCCCAGGACAGGTGCAGCACGGGGTTAGATAAAGAGTAAAGCTCTCTCTACACCGTCCCCATCAAACACTCCCAGGACAGGTACAGCACGGGGTTAGATACAGAGTAAAGCCCCCTCTACACTGTCCCCATCAAACACTCCCAGGATGGGTACAGCATGGGGTTAGATACAGAGTAAAGCTTCCTCTACACTGTCCCCAACAAACACTCCAGGACAGGTACAGCACGGGGTTAGATACAGAGTAAAGCTCCCTCTGCACTGTCCCTATCAAACACTCCCAGGACAGGTACAGTATGGGGTTAGATACAGAGTAAAGCGCCCTCTACACTGTCCCCAACAAACACTCCAGGACAGGTGCAGCACGGGGTTAGATACAGAGTAAATCTCCCTCTACACCGTCCCCATCAAACACTCCCAGGACAGGTACAGCACAGGGTTAGATACAGAGTAAATCTCCCTCTACACTGTCTCCATCAACACTCCCAGGACAGGTACAGCACGGGGTTAGATACAGAGTAAAGCTCCTCTACACTGTCCCCATCAAACACTTCCAGGACAGGTACAGCACAGGGTTAGATACACAGTAAAACTCCCTCTATGCTGTCCCCATCAAACACTCCCAGGACAGGTACAGAGCAGGATTAGATACAGAGCAAAATTCTCCTCATCTCCGTCTTAAAAAGGAGACCCCTTATTCTTAAATTGTATCTGTCCCCTAGTTCTATTCTCCCCCACAAGAGGAAACGTCCTCCCGGTATCCACCCTATCAAGTCCTCTCAGGATCTTATATATTTCAATAAGATCGCCTCTTATTTTTTTAAACTCCAATGGATAGGATAGGATATGGGGAGAAAGCATGAGCAGGCTATCGAGTTGGATGATCAACCATTATCATAATGACTGGTGGAGCAGGCTCAAAGGGCTGAATGGCCTAATCCTGCTCCTATTTTCTACATTTTTCATTGTTTCAACCTGTTCAACCTTTCTTCATAAGATAAGCCCTTCAGAATAAGGCATTCCTCATTAGCACAGTGGTTGGCGTCCCTGCCTATCACACAGGAGACCGGGGTTCAATTAAAAGTGTCTTACTGACTTAATAGAATTTTTTGAAAAAGTACCAAGGAGGATTGATGAGGGTAGTGCAGTGGATGTTGTCTACATGGATTTCAGTAAGGCATTTGACAAGATCCCACATGGCAGACTGGTCAGGAAAGTGAGACCCCATGGGATACAGGGGAAGGTGGCGAGTTGGATCCAAAATTAGCTTGGCAACAGGAAACAAAGTGTAATGGTCGATGGATGTTTTCACGAATGGAAAGTGATTTCCATTGATTTCCACAGGGCTCAGTGCTGGATCCTTGCTTGTTTGTCATATATCTTAATGATTCGGACTTAACTGTGGGAGGTATGATTGGGAAATTTGCAGATGACACAAAAATTGGCCGTGTAGTTGATAGTGAAGGGGGATAGCTGTTGTCTCCAAAAAAATAATCAATGGTTTGGCTGAGAGGGCAGAGAAGTGTCCATTGGAATTTAATTTGGAGAAGTGTGAGGTAAAGCATTTGGGGAGGGCAAACAAAGCAAGGGAATACTCAATAAACGGGAAGTCATTGAGAAGGGTTGAGGAAGTGAGAGACCTTGGAGTGCATGTCCACAGGTCCCTGAAGGTGGCAGGACAGGTGGACAAGGTGGTTAAGAAAGCGTATGGAATACTTTCCTTTATTGGGTGAGGTATTGAATACAAAAGCAGGGATGTAATGAGGAAATCTATAAAATGATGGTTAGGCCACAGCTGGAATTTTGTGTACAGTTCTGGTCACCACATTACAGGAAGGACATAATTGCTCTGGAGAGAATGCAGAGGAGATTTTCAAGAATGTTGCCAGGGCTTGAAAATTGCAGCTATGAGGAGAGATTGGATGGGCTGGGTCTGTTTTTCTTAGAGCAGAGAAGGCTGAGGGGTGACCTATTGAGGTGTACAAAATTATGAGGGGCCTAGATACAGTAGACAGGAAAGACCTGTTTCCCTTAGCTGAGGGTCAATTACCAGGGGGCATAGATTTAAGGTAGATGGATTAGAGGGGACATGAGGAAAAACCTTTTCACTCAGAGGGTGGTGGGTGTCTGAAGTTCACTGTCTAAATTGGTGGTTGAGGCTGAAACTCATTTAAACGGTACCTGGATCTGCATCTGAAGTGCTGAAACCTGCAAGGTTACAGACCAGGTGCTAGAAAGTGGGATTAAAAATGAGCAGCTAGTTTCTTTTTTTCTCTTTTTGTTTTGGCCGGTGCAGACATGATGGGCTAGATGGCCACTTTCTGTGCCATAGCTTGTCTATGGTTCTGTGGTTCATCTCCAGAATGAGTTGAGTAAACTTTTTCTGAACTGCTTCTTACACAATGATATCCTTTTTCAAAAAAAGGAGGCCAAAACTGTACACAGTATTCCAGATGTGGTCTCACCAAGGCCCTGTACAGCTGTAATAAAACTTCTCTACTTTTAAAGTGGATTCCCCTTGCAATAAATGCCAATATTCCATTTGCTTTCCTAATCACTGATTGTACCTTGATACTAACTTATTGTGATTCATGTACCAGGATACCCAGATCCCTCTGTACCACTGGGTTTTGCAATCTCTCTCTATTTAAATAATTTGCTGCTTTTCTATTCTTCCTGCCAAAGTGAACAAGTTCACATTTTCCCACATTATACTCCATCTGCCACATTTTTGCCCAGTCACTTAACCTATCTGGAGCCCTTTGTAGACTCTTTACTACCTCTTGACAACTTATTTTCCTACCTTGGTACCTTGTCAAATACTTTTTGGAAATCCAAGCACACCACATCTACAGGTTCCCCTTTATCCACCTTGATGGTTACTTCCTCAAAGAACTCAAATAAATTTGTTAAATATGATTTCCCGGTCACAAAGTCTTGTGACTCTGCCAGATCACATTATGATTTTCTAGGTATCCTGCTATAACCCTCTCAGCAATTTCCCTATGACAGATGTTGGGCTAACTGGCCTATAGTTTCCTGCTTTCTGTCTCTCTCCACCCCCCTTTCTTAAATAAAGTCTTACATTTTCTATTTTCCAATCCATTGGGGTCCTTCCAGAATCTAAGGAATTTTGAGGATTATAATCAATGCCCCTACTATTTTTGCAGCCATTCCTTTTAAGATCCTAGGATGCAGGCCATCAGAGTGCAGATTACAGTCGCACCCCAGGATTTGATGGCCAAGGAAGGTGCGTTTATAAAGTGGCCAAACAGGGTCAGTATCAACTACAAATCCTTCCAACGCATGCCAATGGCAGGCGGTAAGAGCAGGAAAGATTCCTGGTAAGTCTTGTGATGGAAAGAACATTGAAGCCTCTACCATCACCATTCATATCTCCAGACTACAAGATGCATGTAAGACTGCATGTTACCACAGCAACTCTGACTCCCTGAGTGAACTGTAATACATCACTATCCAAGCTCCTTTTACACTGTCCCATGAAACACGCCCAGTTCCTGGTGACCCTCTATCCCTATCGAGTAGCTCTTGGTGGAATGCTGAGTTCTAGTGAGGGGAATGTGTGACTGAGCTGGGGTCACACATGACGAATGAGCAGTTGGTTGAGGTATGAAAGGGTCAGTTGAACCTTTGGAATCTGCACAGCAGCTTCAGAAAAAACAGGAAGAATTCAAAAGAGAAACCACTCCTGAAACCAGACAGCCATGGGTGTCTCAGAGTATTTTCTACTTTCCGAATGACACTAAACCTCAAGCACTCTGTTAAGGTAACATGCAGAATAATGAGGAAAAGGTTACCCTGACAACTGATGGATCTGCACAATGAGGACCTTGAAAGGATATTAGAGTGATTTTGGCCTTAGAGCTACAAAGAAGGAGAAACACCAATCTCCACCCAAGGGACTTGCACATCATTAATCATTTAACCTAGCCCCCAAGCTAGCATTATAAGCAGTAACTAGTGATAAACTAGCACTATAAGAAGCAAGAAATTCAGAGTTAATACTGTTATTGGCTCTGCATCTAGCTCTCTCTGTCCCTCTCCTCATTCTGAAATTTCACCATTGTTCCGAATCTATTCCTCAACACATGGGGGAGCAATTTGAACTGAATATGCTTCAGATCAGATACAGATGTGACTGAAGTGCTTTAAACTATGAGGGGTCCAAATAGGGTGGACAGGAAAGCCCTGTTCCCCTTGGCTGGGGGGATGTTTCATAACTGAGGACATAGGCTTAGGTTAAAGGGAAGGAGGTTTAGAAGAAACAAAAATAAAAATACCTGGAAAAACTCAGCAGGTCTGACAGCATCTGCGGAGAGGAACACAGTTAACGTTTCGAGTCCGTATGACTCTTCAACAGAACTAAGTAAAAATAGAAGAGAGGTGAAATATAAGCTGGTTTAAGGCGGCCGGGGGGGGTGGTGTGGGACAGGTAGAGCTGGTTAGAGGGCCAGTGAAAGGTGGAGATTGCCAAAAATATGTCACAGACAAAAGGACAAAGAGGTGTTGAAGGTGGTGATATTATCTAAGGAATGTGCTAATTAAGGTTAGAAAGAAGGATGAGCAAGGTACAGATAGCCCTAGTGGGGGTGGGGTGGGGGAAGGGAAGGGATCGAAATAGGCTAAAAGGTAGAGTTAAAACAATGGATGGAAATATATTTAAAAATAATGGAAGTAGGTAGGAAAAGAAAAGTCTATATAAATTATTGGAAAAAAAGGGGGGAATCGGAAAGGAGGTGGGGTTGGAGGAGAGAGTTCATGATCTAAAATTGTTGAACTCGATATTCAGTCCGGAAGGCTGTAAAGTGCCTAGTCGGAAGATGAGGTGCTGTTCCTCCAGTTTGCGTTGAGCTTCGCTGGAACAATGCAGCAGGCCAAAGACGGACATGTGGGCATGAGAGCAGGGTGGAGTGTTAAAATGGCAAAGGACAGGGAGGTCTGAGTCATGCTTGCAGACAGACCGAAGGTGTTCTGCAAAGCAGTCACCCTCTGTGTGTTTGGTTTCTCCAGTGTAGAGGAAACCACATTGGGAGCAGCAAATGCAGTAGAATAAATTGAGGGAAGTGCAAGTGAAATGCTGCTTCACTTGAAGTTAACTTGTTTCACTTAGAGGGTGCAGGGATCTGGAACTCTCTGCCTGAAAGGGTAGAGGCAGAAATCCTGCTCACATTTAAAACATATTTGGAAATGCACTTGAGGTGCTGTAATGTATCGGCTACAGAGCAAGAACTGGACAGTGGGATGAGGCAGAATGGCTACTTGTCGGCTAGTGCAGACATGATGGACAGAATGGCTTCTTCCCTGCTTTAAATTTTGAGGGCCTAAATTTTGCACTCGTTGGGCATGTGCCTGGAAGCAGACACAAAATACACTTCCCCCAGAACCAGCCTCCCACCACCATCTTATACTTGCTGCCAATTAACAGGCAGCCAGCGTGAAACATACCTGCAGAAAGGCTCAGCACTGCCATTAGGGCGGAGGGGGGTGGTGAATGAGGGCCGGGGGGGGGAATTAAGGGTGGGGGGGAATGAGGGTGGGGGGGTGAGGGCAGAGGGGGGAAATGAGGGCGGGGGGATGGAATGAGGGGCGGGGGGGTGGAATTGAGGGTGGGGGGGAATGAGGGTGGGTGGGGAAATGAGGGCCGGGGGGTAGTGGGGGGAATTGAGGGCGGGGGGGGGGAATTGAGGGCAGGGGGGCGGAATGAGGGCAGGGGGGGGGGAATGAGGGCAGGGGGGGGGAATGAGGGCAGAGGGGGTGGAATGAGGGCCGGGGGGTAGTGGGGGGAATTGAGGGCGGGGGGGGAGGGGGGAATGAAGGCAAGGTGGGGAATTGAGGGCGGGGGGGGGGGAATGAGGGCAGAGGGGGTGGAATGAGGGCCGGGGGGTAGTGGGGGGAATTGAGGGCGGGGGGGGGGGGAATGAGGGTGGGTGATGACGTCACCACAAACATAGGTAAGCGCTTCCAGAGAGCCCCCTAAAGGCAGACAGCTGCCGACCTGCAAATAATAAAATAAAGCACAAAAAAGCTGCAAAGAATGTCTGTGGAGCACAATTAAGCACCTGAAAGCAGACTGCATAAAAAATCAGTCCCCAGATATATATTTTTAACATAAATCCTAATGGAGATTTCATCTCGCCCTTGGATGAGGTTTCAGGACCAATGTAAAGTCGCCGGCTGATTGATCCATCCACCAAACTTAACGTTGGATGGGCCACGAAAAATCGCTGACAATTGGGATGTCAATGGGAGTATTGGCCACACAATTGTCGGCGGGTTTCCTGACAAATTTTGCGCTTGCCCGCCAAAGGAAATACCGTGCGAGTGCACGATGATGTCAGGACGCTTTCCCAAAATCATCTTACGCTATTTCACACCCGTTCCGGTTGTGTGCACGCCTGTCCGTGGTATGTAAATTTCTGGCCTATGATTCTATGGGTTAGATACAGAGTAAATCTCCCTCTACACTGTCCCCATCAAACACTCCCAGCACAGGTACAGCACGGGGTTAGATACAGAGTAAATCTCCCTCTACACTGTCCCCATCAAACACTCCCAGGACAGGTACAGCACGGGGTTAGATACAGAGTAAATCTCCCTCCACACTGTCCCCATCAAACACTCCCAGAACAGGTACAGTACGGGGTTAGATACAGAGTAAATCTCCCTCTACACTGTCCCCATCAAACACTCCCAGGACAGGTACAGCGCGGGGTTAGATACAGAGTAAATCTCCCTCTACACTGTCCCCATCAAACACTCCCAGGACAGGTACAGCACGGGGTTAGATACAGAGTAAATCTCCCTCTACACTGTCCCCATCAAACACTCCCAGGACAGGTACAGCACGGGGTTAGATACAGAGTAAATCTCCCTCTACACTGTCCCCATCAAACACTCCCAGGACAGGTACAGCACGGGGTTAGATACAGAGTAAAGATCCCTCTACACTGTCCCCATCAAACACTCCCAGGACAGGTACAGCACGGGGTTAGATACAGAGTAAATCTCCCTCTACACTGTCCCCATCAAACACTCCCAGGACAGGTACAGCACGGGGTTAGATACAGAGTAAAGATCCCTCTACACTGTCCCCATCAAACACTCCCAGGACAGGTACAGCACGGGGTTAGATACAGAGTAAAGATCCCTCTACACTGTCCCCATCAAACACTCCCAGGACAGGGACAGCACGGGGTTAGATACAGAGTAAATCTCCCTCTACACTGTCCCCATCAAACACTCCCAGGACAGGTACAGCACGGGGTTAGATACAGAGTAAATCTCCCTCTACACCGTCCCCATCAAACACTCCCAGGACAGGTACAGCACGGGGTTAGATACAGAGTAAAGATCCCTCTACACTGTCCCCAGCAAACACTCCCAGGACAGGTACAGCACGGGGTTAGATACAGAGTAAGGCTCCCTCTACACTGTCCCCATCAAACACTCCCAGGACAGGTACAGTATGGGGTTAGATACAGAGTAAAGCTCCCTCTATACTTTCCCATCAAACACTCCCAGGACAGGTACAGTACGGGGTTAGATACAGAGTAAAGCTCGCTCTACACTGTCCCCATCAAACACTCCCAGGACAGGTACAGCGCGGGGTTAGTTACAGAGTGATCGTCTGGTGGGATTATATTCTGTTCCTGAAATGCCACACAGAATGTATGCAGGGTCTGTGTGGCAGTGAGCCCCAGAGCTTGTTCCCAGTTGTACACTGAGTCTGTTCCTATAGTAATGGAGTAAATGTTTGATGTGGAGTGTCTCAGGTTGCAGTGAGATGACATGTTGTCTCCATGCTGTCCATTCACCCTCACTGTCTGTAATTAGCTGTTTGCGTACAGGTGTCAATTGGCAGAGTAGGAACTTTGTTATATTTTAATCACACAGTTACTGAAAAAGACTGAATTAGACTCTGGCAGATAGGTGAGCAAAAGGAGTCCTAGAATTCAGTCACCAGCCCCAAGAACTGATGCTGCTCACTTCTCAAACATTGCTGTGATTCCCTGTTAACTTTATCCAGCTTTCTCCACTCTCTCTCTGGACCATTCATTCCACAGCTTCACACTCCTGCAAAGTGAATGATTTCGTCCTATTATCTCCTAACATGCCCACTGTTACTGGTAAAGTCCACATCTGCTGACCCCCTCCTGGCATCTCATTAAAGTGAATGATAGCAGGCCATTCAGTCAATTCTGTCCTCATTCAACACACTCACATACACACCGAGACACCCTCACTCTCGTACATCTGAGACCCACTCTCACAAACACTCAATCTGAAACACTCACACTCACACACACGCTTACATTCGGACACTCCAAGAAAGACTCCCTCAGACACTCTGGGTCACACATTCACTCTCTAAAAACCACTCTCACATTCACTCTCAGACGTACTCTCGTTTTCACTCTCACACTCAGTTGATAGCAGAAATTAGAAGCAAGAACCTGAGACAGCTGACCCACTCGCCAGCTCAGAGCTTTCTCACTCCAAAACTAGCTGAGCTGAAGCCAGGAGCACCGCCCTGTCAGAGGGTCAGTACTGAGGGAGCGCTGCACTGTCGGAGAGTCAGTACTGAGGGAGTGCTGCACTGTCAGAGGGTCAGTACTGAGGGAGCACTGCCCTGTCGGAAAGTCAGTACTGAGGGAGTGCTGCACTGTCAGAGGGTCAGTACTGAGGGAGTGCTGCACTGTCAGAGGGTCAGTACTGAGGGAGTGCTGCACTGTCAGAGGGTCAGTACTGAGGGAGTGCTGCACTGACGGAGGGTCAGTACTGAGGAAGTGCTGCACTGTCGGAGGGTCAGTACTGAGGGAGCGCTGCACTGTCGGAGGGTCAGTACTGAGGGAGTGCTGCACTGTCGGAGGGTCAGTACTGAGGGAGAGCTGCACTGTCAAGAGGGTCAGTACTGAGGGAGCACCGCCCTGTCGGAAAGTCAGTACTGAGGGAGTGCTGCACTGTCAGAGGGTCAGTACTGAGGGAGTGCTGCACTGTCGGAGGGTCAGTACTGAGGGAGTGCTGCACTGTCGGAGGGTCAGTACTGAGGGAGCGCTGCACTGTCAGAGGGTCAGTACTGAGGGAGCACCGCCCTGTCGGAGAGTCAGTACTGAGGGAGCGCTGCACTGTCGGAGGGTCAGTACTGAGGGAGCGCTGCACTGTCGGAGGGTCAGTACTGAGGGAGTGCTGCACTGTCGGAGGGTCAGTACTGAGGGAGTGCCGCACTGTCAGAGGGTCAGTACTGAGGGAGTGCTGCACTGTCAGAGGGTCAATACTGAGGGAATGCTGCATTGTCAGAGGGTCAGTACTGAGGGAGTGCTGCACTGTCAGAGGGTCAGTACTGAGGGAGTGCTGCACTGTCAGAGGGTCAGTACTGAGGGAGTGCTGCACTGTCAGAGGGTCAGTACTGAGGGAGTGCAGCACTGTCAGAGGGTCAGTACTGAGGGAGCGCTGCACTGTCGGAGGGTCAGTACTGAGGGAGTGCTGCACTGTCAGAGGGTCAGTACTGAGGGAGTGCTGCACTGTCGGAGGGTCAGTACAGACGGAGTGCTGCACTCTGAGAGGGTCAGTACTGAGGGAGCGCTGCACTGTCAGAGGGTCAGTACTGAGGGAGTGCTGCACTGTCGGAGCGTCAGTACTGAGGGAGCGCTGCACTGTCGGAGGGTCAGTACTGAGGGAGTGCTGCACTGTCGGAGTGTCAGTACTGAGGGAGCGCTGCACTGTCGGAGGGTCAGTACTGAGGGAGTGCTGCACTGTCAGAGGGTCAGTACTGAGGGAGTGCTGCACTGTCAGAGGGTCAGTACTGAGGGAGCACCGCCCTGTCGGAGAGTCAGTACTGCGGGAGCGCTGCACTGTCGGAGGGTCAGTACTGAGGGAGCGCTGCACTGTCGGAGGGTCAGTACTGAGGGAGTGCCGCCCTGTCAGAGAGTCAGTACTGAGGAAGCACTGCACTGTCAGAGGGTCAGTACTGAGGGAGTGCTGCACTGTAGGAGGGCCAGTACTGAGGACCGCTGCACTGTCGGAGGGTCAGTACTGAGGGAGCGCTGCACTGTCAGACAGTCAGTACTGAGGGAGTGCTGCACTGTCAGAGGGTCAGTACTGAGGGAGTGCTGCACTGTAGGAGGGCCAGTACTGAGGAGTGCTGCACTGTAGGAGGGCCAGTACTGAGGGTGCGCTGCACTGTCAGAGGGTCAGTACTGAAGGAGCACCGCCCTGTTGGAGAGTCAGGACTGAAGGAGCACCGCCCTGTCGGATGGTCAGTACTGAGGGAGTGCTGCACTGTCAGAGGGTCAGTACTGAGGGAGTGCTGCACTGTTGGACGGTCAGTACTGAGGGAGTGCTACACTGTCAGAGGGTCAGTACTGAGGGAGTGCTGTGCTGTCGGACGATCAGTTCTGAGGGAGTGCTGCAATTTCGGACAATCAGTACTGAGGGAGTGCTGCACTGTCAGAGGGTCAGTACTGAGGGAATGCTGCACTATCAGAGGGTCAGTACTGAGGGAGTGCTGCACTGTTGGAGGTGGTGTCCTTTGTGTAAACAATGTCCCAAGTGCCCTCTCAGGTGACTTTAAAATATCCTAAAGGACGATTCAAATTCTTTACCATTGAGCCGCATCGGGTGAATCTATGTTTCTGAGGTAGGAGTTGAATGCTCCCATTGCCTGTGCTCAACGATTTGTGTTTCTCTTTTCCTAATTATTATAACGTGTTATAGCTTAGTTGTTTGACTAGCTTAATGAAGCAAGGCTGCTCTGTCCCTCTCAGTGGCCACGCGGTTTTCCTGGATTGCAATTGTGAATCCCGAGCAGACTGAAATGTTTGGGTCAGTTACTGCGAGAGGAGTAATCCAGTATGATGGAGTTTGAGATGCAGCTGACAGTCCTGAGGGGATAGCGATGCTGCTTACCAGTATATTGTTACTCCCACAGGTTCCCAGCCAGGAGCAAATGACAAGATACAAAACTCCCGTGTAGCAGCGCAGCAGCATTACTGGATCGGTGACCCTGATCCCTGGGGGAACTCACGCAAACCCACCCTGAGGAAAAGCATCTCTGCGGATGACAGTTTATTCCAAGTGGCGTGGAAGGAGCATCGGACACTGTTCAGCAGGGTCAGGGGAGGCAGGAACAAGACGAGGCAAAAACATGTGAGTCGCAGGGAGTGCTTTCTGTGGATAATGTCACCAAAACAACCAGAAATTATTTTCATATTCTCAAATGAAATTTTGTGGAAATTAGTTTCCTGTTCCTTTAATTCTGTCAATCTCTCCTTATTCTCACTCTCCTCCCCAATCTCTCCCCACTCTCTCTCCCCCTCTGTTTTTTTCCCCCATTCTCTCTCTCTCTCTCCCCACCACGGCTTTTGTCTCTCTCTCTCTCTCTCTTGCAGTTCTATCATTGCTGTATAACACAAGTCTGCTCTCCACAGTAAGAGCTGCTGGATTGTATTGAATGTAATGGGTGACTAGTAGCTCAGGTTGTGGTTCAGTCAGGGTGCTGAAGCCTTGCTTTTGGCGATTGTTTGGTGCGATCTCCTTTCCAAGCTGAAGGGCTCAGGGCTGGTGCATTGTGAATAGTTCACATTGACACTGAAACACTTGTTCATTAAATATCACTCACTTTATGCTCCTTCTGGTTACTGCCTTCTCAGGACTGTCTCCATAACACACCACAGCTCTCCAAATTTTATCATCCTTCCTCTCCACATGACTGTCATTTCACAGAAACAGGAGGCCATTCAGCCCCTCGAATCTGTTCCACCATTCAGTTACATAATGGCTTTCTGCGGTTTACTTTAGCTTCACATCCCTCAATCCAACATTTGACTTCAGTTTTGACATTTTCAGTTGACCTGGAGCCTCCACAGCTTTTTGAGGAGAGAATTCCAGATTTCCGTTCCCCTTTCTGTGAGGAAGTGCTTCCTGAGATCACCCCCGAACGGCCTGACTCCAATTTGAAGATTCTGCCCCCATGTCCTGGACTAATCCCCGACCCACACCCCACCCAACCCAACCCACACCCTACCCAACCCACACTCCACCCCACCCACACCCCACCCAACCCAACCCACACCCCACCCAACCCAACCCACACCCTACCCAACCCACACCCCACCCAACCCAATCCACACCCCACCCAACCCAACCCACACCCTACCCAACCCACACCCCACCCAACCCACACTCCACCCCACCCAACCCATACCCTACCCAACCCACACCCAACCCAACCCACACCCCACCCCACCCAACCCACACCCTACCCAACCCACACCCAACCCAACCCACACCTCACCCAACCCACCCCACCTACTCAACCCAACCCACGCCACCCAACCCACCCCACCCCACCCAACCCACACCCTACCCAACCCACCCCACCTACTCAACCCAACCCACCCCACCCCACCCAACCCACACCCTATCCAACCCAACCGACCCCACCCAACCCACACCCCACCCAACCCACCCAACCCAACCCACACCTCACCCAACCCACCCCACCTACTCAACCCAACCCACCCCACCCCACCCACCCCACACCCTACCCAACCCACCCCACCTACTCAACCCAACCCACCCCACCCCACCCCACCCCACCCAACCCACGCCCTACCCAACCCAACCCACCCCACCCAACCCACACCCCACCCAACCCACACCTCACCCAACCCACCCCACCTACTCAACCCAACCCACCCCACCCTACCAACCCACACCCTACCCAACCCAATCCACCCAACCCAACCCACACCCCACCCAACCCACACCACCTACCCACCCCACCCCACCCACCCAACCCACCTCACCCGACCCACCCAACCCACTCGACCCCACCTACCCCACCCTACCCAACCAATCCCACCCCACCCCACCCAACCCATCCCACCCCACCCCACCTATACATCCCACCCCACCCCACCCAACCTACACCCCACCCAACCCACCCCACCTACCCACCCCACCCCACCCACCCCAACCCACCCGACCCCACTACCCACCCCACCCCACCATCCCCAAACAAATAGTTTCTCACTATTAACCCTGTCAAATCCTTTAATCATCGTAAACACCTCAATTAGATCACCCCATAATTTTCTATCTTTAAGGGAATACAAGCCTAGTCTCTACAGCCTGATCTTCTGCATCCCCTCCAAGGCCAGTCTCTTCCTGAGGTGTGGGACCCAGAACTGAACCCAGTTACTCCAGGTGGGGTCTGAGCAGAGATTTAAACAACTGAAGCATCACTTCCTCCCCTTTGTATTCCAGCCCTGCTGAGATAAAGGCCAACAATCCATGAAGCTCTTTTTGATTGCTCGTTGTACCTGTCCACGAGCATTTGAGTCAGTCCTGTACTTGGATCCCTAAATCTCACTGCTCCACCACAGGTTGTAGTCTCTCACCACTTAGAAAAATTCTAATCTATATTTCTTAGGTCTAAAATGGATGACCTCACACTTCCTCACTCACTTGGGGCAGAGGGGAGACACACTCACTGTCTGGGTGACAGAGGAGAGACATACTGTCTGGGAGGTGGAGGGGAGACATACTGTCTGGGAGGTGGAGGGGAGACATACTGTCTGGGTGGTGGAGGGGAGACATACTGTCTAGTAGGTGGAGGGGAGACATACTGTCTGGGTGGTGGAGGGGAGACATACTGTCTAGTAGGTGGAGAGGAGACATACTATCTAGTAGGTGGAGGGGAGACACTGTCTGGGAGGTGGAGGGGAGATATACTGTCTGGGAGGTGGAGGAGAGACATACTGTCTGGGTGGTGGAGGGGAGACATACTGTCTAGTAGGTGGGAGACATACTGTCTAGTAGGTGGAGAGGAGACACTGTCTGGGAGGTGGAGGGAAGACATACTGTCTGGGTGGTGGAGGGGAGACATACTGTCTAGTAGGTGAAGAGGAGACATACTATCTAGTAGGTGGAGGGGAGACACTGTCTGGGAGGTGGAGGGGAGATATACTGTCTGGGAGGTGGAGGAGAGACATACTGTCTGGGAGGTGGACAGGAGACATACTGTCTGGGTGGCGGAGGGGCAGACGCATCATCTGGGGTGAAGGGGCAGGCGCATTGTCTGGACATGGTACTGACCCAGGTGTGCAACAGAGATACCAGGTTGGATGGCCAGTCTGTGTGGAGCTGGTTCAGTGGCTGGTTCCTGACTTTGACGTGAGTCCATGAGATTTTTTTATTCATTCACAGGATGTGGGCATCATTGGCTGGGACAGCATTTGTTGCCCATCCCTAATTGCCCTTGAGAAGGTGGGGGGTGAGCTGCTTTCTTGAACCGCTGCAGTCCATGTGGTGTAGGTACACCTACAGTTCTGTTAGAGAGGGAGTTCCAGGATTTTGACCCAGCGACAGTGAAGGAACAGTGATATAATTCTCTGGATTCTTACCTTCTCTTGATCTTTTCATTGAGAACTGTCGGCGCGACATTAGTCGGCTCAATTTCTCTGCTCCTCTCACCCATTCTAATCTCTCTCTCTCTGAACTTACTGCACTCCATTCTCTCAGGTCCAACCCTGACATCGTCATCAAACCTGCTGACAAGGGTGGTGCTGTTGTTGGCTGGTGCACTGACCTCTACCTCGCGGAGGCTGAGCGTCAACTCGCGGACACTTCCTCCTACCTCTCCCTGGACCATGACCCCACCACTGAACATCAAGCCATTTTTTCCAGGACTGTCACTGACCTCATCTCCTCTGGGGATCTTCCTCCCACAGCTTCCAATCTCAGAGTCTCCCAACCTCGGACGGCCCGCTTCTACCTCCTACCCAAAATCCACAAACAGAACTGTCCCGGTAGACCGATCGTGTCAGCTTGCTCCTGCCCCACAGAACTCATTTCTCGTTATCTTGACTCCCTTCTCTCTCCCCTTGTCCAGTCCCTTCCCACCTACATCCATGATTCCTCTGACACCTTACGTCACATCAACAATTTCCAGTTCCCTGGCCCCAACCGCTTCCTCTTCACCATGGACGTCCAATCCCTCTACACCTCCATCCCCCACCAGGACGGTCTGATGGCCCTTAGCTTCTTCCTCGAACAGAGGCCCAAACATTCCCCATCCACCACCACTCTCCTCCGTCTGGCTGAACTTGTTCTCACACTGAACAATTTCTCCTTCAACTCCTCTCACTTCCTCCAAATAAAAGGTGTGGCTATGGGTACCCGCATGGGCCCCAGCTATGCCTGTCTCTTTATGGGGTACGTGGAACATTCCTTGTTCCAGTCCTACTCCGGCCCTCTTCCACAACTCTTTCTTCGGTACATCGATGATTACTTCGGTGCCGCTTCATGCTCTCGTCGGGACTTGGAAAAATTTATTAATTTTGCTTCCAATCTCCACCCCTTCCATCATTTTCACATGGTCCATCTCTGACACTTCCCTTCCCTTCCTTGACCTTTCTGTCTCAAACTCTGATGATAGACTGTCCACCAATATCCATTACAAACCCACCGACTCCCACAGCTACCTCGACTACAGCTCCTCACACCCCGCTTCCTGCAAGGACTCCATCCCATTCTCTCAGTTCCTTCACCTCCGTCGCATCTGTTCCGATGATGCTACCTTCAAAAACAGTTCCTCTGACATGTCCTCCTTCTTCCTTAACCGAGGTTTTCCACCCACGGTCGTTGATAGGGCCCCCAACCGTGTCCAGCCCATCTCCCGCGCATCCGCCCTCACGCCTTCTCCTCCCTCCCAGAAATATGATAGGGTCCCCCTTGTCCTCACTTATCACCCCACCAGCCTCCGTATTCAAAGGATCATCCTCCACCATTTCTGCCAACTCCAGCATGATGCCACCACCAAACACACCTTCCCTTCACCCCCCCTGTCGGCATTCCGTAGGGATCATTCCCTCCGGGACACCCTGGTCCACTCCTCCATCACCCCCTACTCCTCAACCCCTCCTATGGCACCACCCCATGCCCACGCAAAAGATGCAACACCTGCCCCTTCACTTCCTCTCTCCTCACCGTCCAGGGCCCAAACACTCCTTTCAAGTGAAGCAGCATTTCACTTGCATTTCCCCCAACTTAGTCTACTGCATTCGTTGCTCCCAGTGTGGTCTCCTCTACATTGGAGAGACCAAACGTAAACTGGGCGACCGCTTTGCAGAACACCTGCGGTCTGTCCGCAAGAATGACCCAAACCTCCCTGTCGCTTGCCATTTTAACACTCCACCTTGCTCTCTTGCCCACATGTCTGTCCTTGGCTTGCTGCATTGTTCCAGTGAAGCCCAACGCAAACTGGAGGAACAGCACCTCATCTTCCGACTAGGCACTTTACAGCCTTCCGGACTGAATATTGAATTCAACAACTTTAGGTCTTGAGCTCCCTCTCCCATCCCCACCCCCTTTCTGTTTCCTTCTTCCTTTTGTTTTTTTTTCCCAATAAATTATATAGATTTTTCTTTTCCCACCTATTTCCATTATTTTTAAATATTTTTAAATCTTTTATGCTCCCCCACCCCCACTAGAGCTATACCTTGAGTGCCCTACCATCCATTCTTAATTAGCACATTCGTTTAGATAATATCACCAACTTTAACACCTATGTGTTCTTTTGTTCTGTTGTTTGTGACATCTTTTGATGATCTGCTTCTATCACTGCTTGTTTGTCCCTACAAGCACACCACCCCCTCCACTTCTCTCTCTCTCTCTCTCTCCCCCCCTACACACCTTAAACCAGCTTATATTTCAACCCTTTCTTGGACTCACTCAAGTTCTGTCGAAGGGTCATGAGGACTCGAAACGTCAACTCTTTTCTTCTCCGCCGATGCTGCCAGACCTGCTGAGTTTTTCCAGGTAATTCTGTTTTTGATATAATTCCAAGTCAGGATGGTGAGTAGCTTGGAGGGGAACTTGCAGGTGTTGGTGTTCCCATGTGTCTTCTGCCCTTGTCCTTCTAGGTGGTAGTGGTCATGGGTTTGGAAGGTGCTGCCTAAGGAGCCTTGGTGAGTTGCTGCAGTGTATCTTGTAGTTGGTACACACACTGCTGCTACTGTGCGTTGGTGGTGGATGGAGTGAATGTTTGTGGATGTGGTGCCAATCAAGTGGGCTGATTTGTCCTGGATGGTGTCAAACTTCTTGAGTGTTATTGGAGCTGCATTCATCCAGGCAAGTGGGGAGTATTCCATCACACTCCTGACTTGTGCCTTGTAGATGGTGGACAGGCTTTGGGGAGTCAGGAGACGAGTTACTCGCTGCAGGATTCCCGGCCTCTGACCTGGTCTTATAGCCACAGTATTTATATGGCTAGTTCAGTACAGTTTCTGGTCAATGGTAACCTCCAGGATGTTGATAGTGGGGGATTCAATGATGGTAATGCCAGTGAACATCAAGGTGCAATGGCAAGATTCTTTCTCGTTGGTGATGGTCATTACCTGGCACTTGTTTGGCGTGAATGTTATTTGCCACTTGTCAGCCCAAGCCTGGATATTGTCCAGGTCTTGCTGTATTTGGATACACACTGCTTCAGTGTCCGAGTGGTGCTGAACATTGTGCAATGATCAGCGCACATCCCCACTTCTGACTTTGTGATGGAAGGAAGGTGCTCTAGATGGTTGGGCTCAGGACACTGCCCTGAGGAACTCCTGCAGTGATGCCCTAGGGCTGAGGTGATTGAACTCCAGCAATCACAACCATCTTCCTTTGTGCTAGGGTATGACTCCAACCAGCGGAGAGTTTTCCCCTTGATTCCCATTGACTCCAGTTTTGCTGGGGCTCCTTGATGCCACACTCGATCAAATGTCGTCTTGATGTCAAGGACAGTCACTCTCACCTCACCTCGGGAGAAGAGTAGAAATCAGGCTGTACATAAACTCCCAATCATTTGACCTGAGCCGTTCAAGGAAAGTGTGTTACCGTGAAAATAAGGATCTTGCTGTCTGTGAGATATTAATAACTTCCAGGCCGTTTACCTGTTCAAATATTATAGAAGCTTCTACTACACTTTGGATAATCTTAGAGAGACATCTGCTTAAAACTAAGAGTTTTTTTTAGCTGATTACAACTGAAAGGCAGACTTGTATTTCCATATCACCTTTCACACACACAGGATGTTCAAAGTGCTTCACAGCTAACAAAGTATCTTTGAACTGTAGTCACTGTTACAATGTAGGAAATGTTTCAGCCATTTTGCACACAGCAAGCTCCCACAAACAGCCATGTGATAAAAACCACATAACCATTTTTAGCGATGTTGGATTAAGGTTAAATATTGGTCAGTATCCAGAGGAGAATTCCCCTGCTCTGCAAAATAGTGGCCATGGGATATTTTACATCTCTCTAAGAGAGCAGAAGGGCCTCTGTTTAACGTTTCATGTAAAACACGGCAAGTCTGACAGTGCATGACTCCCTCAGTACTGACCCTCTGACAGTGCGGCACTCCCTCAGTACTGACCCTCTGACAGTGCAGCACTCCCTCAGTACTGACTCTCCAACAGTGCAGCACTCCCTCAGTACTGACCCTCTGACAGTGCAGCACTCCCTCAGTACTGACCCTCTGACAGTGCAGCACTCCCTCAGTACTGACCCTCTGACAGTGCAGCGCTCTCTCAGTACTGACCCTCTGACAGTGCAGCACTCCCTCAGTACTGACCCTCTGACAGTGCAGCACTCCCTCAGTACTGATCCTCTGACAGTGCAGCACTCCCTCAGTCCTTTAAAACTTCATCGGAGTCAAGGGTTGGGCCATAAGCGTTGATGATGGTGACATACTGATTACAGCTGAGCTGCAGGTGAAGTGTCATGAGTCTTTCAGTTTTACAATTGGAGAGTTCTGGCTTCGCATCCAAGATCCTATTCCGGATGGGAAAGCCATCTCTGTGAAGATGAAGTTTTCTGTGATCTTTTCCTTGGTGAAGTCCTCACTGCCATCCCAAAAGGAAAAAAGGTCATTCTTCTGAGGAACTTTAATGCCAGGGTTGGCTGTGACTCTCATGTCTGGAGAGGGTTGGGAAAAGCCAATGCAAATAGTGCCCTCTTGCGGTCAAAGTGTGCAAGGCCTCATTATAACAAACACCCTCTTCCACCAGAAGGACAATTAGAAAATCACATGGTGGCATCCTAGATCAAAGCATTATCACCTCCTGGATTATGTTGTTCTTCCGGTCAAAGATCTAAATGCTGTCTGTATCTTTGATCCACGCGAGGGGCTGATGCCTCATGGACAGATCTTTAACTTGTTCGGCCGATGATGAACATCCACCTAACACCAAAACATCACAAAATCCAAAAGTCCAAGAGGAAGAAGATCAATGTCTCAGCCTAAAGCAGCCTAACTGAAGAGAGGAATTCCAAGTGCAGCTCACAACCAATCTGGAAAATCTTCACACATCCAACTCAATTCCAGAACAGTGGGATCAAATAAAGTCGGTCGTACTGGGTTCCTGTGTCCAGACCATTGGATTCGAGCATCGTTGTCACCAGGACTGGTTCGATGAAAATGATGCTGAGATAACTGACCTCCTGGAACAAAGCCAAGCGGCCTTCATTTCCCAGCAGAACAACCTAAGATTGCAAGTCAAGAAGAGACTGTTCCAATAGGTCAAGACTGACGCCAAAGACAAATCCGAAAGGTAAAGGACATGTGGTGGGAAGAGAAAGCCCGAGAGTTCCAACAATACGCTGACCATCATGACATGCAAAGCTTCTTTGAAGCACCAGGACCATCTATAGAACAATGTCAAATGGACAAAATTCCCTTCGCCCACAGGATGGTGTCTCTCTTCTTAATGATGACAGTACTGTCCATCAACACTGGGAAGAACACTTTCAACAACTCCTCAATCATAAATTCACAGTGGCAGCTGATAATCTCCAGCCTCACCCCCAGTACCTGTGGTAGAATCCATGGGTGAACCACCATCGATGGGAGAGCTGCAACAAGCAATCAAATGGGTGAAAGCGAGCAAGCCTGCGGCCCCAATGGTCTTCCAGCTAAGGTCCTCAAATCTGGTGGGTGTGGCTGTGGGAATCCTCCCAGAGACACAGTGTGGCTTTAGACCTTCCAGAGGAACCTCTGACATGGTCTTTGTTTCTAGACAAATCCAAGAAAATGTCAAGAACACCATCAGGAACTCTTCATTGCACTCACTGACCTGAGCAAAGCATTTGACTCAGTGAATCACGAGGCTCTGTGGATTGTGCTCCAGAGATTTGGATCTCCAAGAAACTTCATCACACTCCTGAAGCTGCTGCATGATGATATGATTACAGCTGACTTGTGTGGGAGATCTGAAACAGACACTTTCAAAATCCGAACCAGGGTCAAGCAAGGCTGTGTGATAGCCCCCATACCATTTACAATCTACCCGACAATGGCTATTCACCTCATCAAAGATCAACAGCTCTCTGGCGTGAGTATTAAATACAGCCTAGATGGAAAACTCTTTAATTTCAGTTGTCTTCCTGCCAAAATTAAACTTACTACCATAGACATACATGATCTACAGTTTGTGGTGACTACAGAGTCGTTGCCCACTCTGCACCAGATTTGCAAGCCACTCTCGACCTCTTCAATTCTGCATACAAGAGACTCAGCCTGTGCTTGAATTTTGCCAGAACAAAACTCATGTAAAGCCACACCTGGTCAGACAAATATTCCATCTTCCATAAATGTAGAAGGAGACACTCTGGAATATGTTGAGCATTTCCCACACCTTGGCAGCCACCTCTCTCAAAAGGTCACCATTGATGAGGAGATCCAACAGCAGAGCAGCCACACCAGCTCAGCCTTGTCCAAACCACAGAGCAACTGTTTTTTGACAACAAAGACCTCCGCAAGTCATCTGAAGTCCTAGAGTACAGAGCAGTTGTTGTCACTGCATTCTGTTGATATTTTTCCAGGGCTGCTTTATCAGATACTCCAGGACAATCCTGGATGGTTGGACACACTGCTTTCTACGCCAGAGCTATTTTTTGGTCTGGAACCATCTAAATAAGGGATATGGGCAAAAATTGTCTTCACAAGAGGAAATCACCTCCTCATTTATGTGGGAATCAATATTAGACATGTTAATAAATCTCTCAGGGTATAATCTCACTTCTGATGAGGAACAAGGAAGAGGCAATGGTACCTGGCAAAGCTGTCAGTGAGGAGTAGATTTGAGAAGGATTCTGAGTGTACCTGTGGAAAGATTGACAGACGAGCACTTTGATTGATGTGTGGTAATAAACAAAATACACAAGAGTGTTTCTGTTTTGATGAAAGCATGTTTATTTCTGCAGCAAGAGCTGGATGTGACTGCACGACTGCACAACAGGGTGAAAACCCCATCTGTCGATGCTGCAACATTCAGAACTTCACTCGACACTGATGCCTTATATTCTTACCCCCAAAGAGTTGTGGAATTTAATGAAGGGATTAGTTATACCATACCCGTCAGGGTGGGGGCTTATATCACACAATGGGTGTGACTGAGGACAGCCAGTTCCCCTCCCCACCTGAAATATTCCAGCAACTTCTGTAAAACCTTAGTTATCATTTGAAAATATAATCAGACCATAGTTCAAAAACAGAGTGCCAGCTGTATTCTACGAGGAGAATGGGACATTACTTTCTCTCCTTGCTTGCCAGTTGTGAGCAGGGCTGTGGGACGACACAGTTCGAGTGCACCCAGTTGTTTCCTGATCTCACACAATAGGTGGTTATTGGAGGTTAATCACTTCACTCCCAGGACATCACTGCAGGACTTCCTCAGGGTAGTGCCCTTGGTAGAAACATCTTCAGCTACTTCATCGGTGACCTTCTCTCAATCGTAAGGTTAGAAGTGGGGATGTTCGCTGATGATTGCACATTGTCAGCACCATTTGTGACTCCTTAGATATTGAAGCAGCCCATGTCCAAATGCAACAAAAACTGGACAATATCCAGGCTTGGGCTGAGGAGTACTATAGAACTATAGAAAAGCAACATTCGTGACACACAAGTGTCAGGCAATGGCTTTCTCCAACAAGAGAGAATCTAACCATCTCCCCTTGACAGTCAATGGCATTATCATCACTGAATACCTTATTATCAACATCCTGGAGGTTACCAGAAACTGAACTGGACCAGCCATATATAGATACTATGGCTTTGAGAGCAGGTCAGAGGCTAGAAATTCTACGGAGTAACTCACCACCTGACTCTCCAAAGCCTCTATAATGTAAAAGTCAGGAGTGTGATGGAATACTCCCCACTTGCCTGGATGAGTGCAGCTCCCACAACACTCAAGAAGCTCGACACCATCCAGGACAAAGCAGCTCACTTGATTGGCACCACATCCACAGACATTCATTCCCTCCACCACCGACGCACAGTAACAGCAGTGTGTGTACCATCTACAAGAGGCACTGCAGCAACTCACCAAGGCTCCTTTGACAGCACCTTCCAAACCCACAGCCCCAACACCTAGAAGGACAAGGGCAGCAGACACATGGGAACATCATCACCTGCAATCTCCCCACCAAGCCATACGCAATCCTGAATTGGAAGATCTCAACGTTCCTTCACTGTCACTGGGTTAAAATCCTGGAACTCCCTCCCTAACAGCACTATGGGTGTAACTAAACTACTAGGACTGCAGCGGTTCAAGAAGACAGCTCAGCACCAACTTCTCAAGGGCAGTTACGGATGGGCAATAAATCCCTTCCAGCGATGCCCATGTTGCAAGAAAGAAAGTAACACTGATATACCCCACACCCCTCACTGTAACACTGATATACCCCACACCCCTCACTGTAACACTCTGATACACCCCACACCCCTCACTGTAACACTCTGAAACACCCCACACCCCTCACTCTAACATTCCGATATAGCTCACAGCCCTCACTGTAACACTCTGATATACCCCACACGGCTCATTGTAACAGCCTGATATTCCCCACAACCCTCAATGTAACACTCTGATATAACCCACACCCCTCACTGTAACACTCTGATATACCCCACACCCCTCACTGTAACAGTCTGATATACCCCACACCCCTCACTGTAACACTCTGATATACACCACACCCCTCACTGTAACACTCTGATATACCCCACACTCCTCAGTGTAACACTCTGATATACCCCACACATCTCACTGTAACACTCTGATATAGCTCACACCCCTCACTGTGACACTCTTATATATCCCACACCGCTGACTGTAACACCCGGATATACCGCACAACCCTCACTGTAACACTCTGATATACCCCACACTCCTCACTGTAACACACTGATATACCCCACACCCCTCACTGTAAAACTCTGATATAACCCACACCCTCATTGTAACACTCTGATATATCCCACACCCCTCACTGTAACACTCTGATATACCTCACACCTTAACTGTAACACGCTGATATGCCCCACACCCCTCTCTGTAACATTCATATACCCCACACCCCTCACTGTAACAATCTGATATAATCCACCCCCCTTACTGTAACATTCTGATATACCCCACCCCACGACCTGTAACACTCTGATATACCCCACCCCCCTCACAGTAACACTCTGATATATCCCACACCCCTCACTGTAACACTCTGATATACCCCACAACCCTCACTGTAACACTGATATACCCCACCCTCCGCACTGTAACACTGATATACCCCACAAACCTCACTGTAACACTGATATAACCCACACCGCTCACTGTAACAATGATATATCCCACAAACCTCACTGTAACACTCTGATATACCCCACAACCCTCACTCTAACACTCTGACATACCCCACACCCTCACTATAACACTCTGATATACCCCACTCACCACACTGTAACTCTGATATACCCCACACCCGTCACTGTAACACTCTGATATACCCCACACACCTCACTGATACACTGATTTAACCCACACCCATCACTGTAACAAACTGATATACACGAAACCCCTCACTGTAACACCCTGATATACCCCACACCCCTCACTGTAACACTCTGATATACTCCACACACCTCACTGTAACACTGATATACCCCACATCCCTCACTGTAACACACTGATATATCCCACACCCCTCACTGTAACACACTGATATACCCCACACACTCCTCACTGTAACGCTCTGATATACCCCACACACGTCACAGTATCACTGATATACACCACACCCCTAACTGTAACACTCTGATATACACCAAACACCTCACTGTAACACTGATATACCCCACACCCCTCACTGTAACACACTGATATAACCCACGCCCCTCACTGTAACACACTGATATAGCCCACACACTCCTCACTGTAACGCTCTGATATATCCCACACCTTTCATTGTAACATTCTGATCAACCCCACACCCCTCACTGTAACACTCTGAAATACGCCACACCCCTCACTGTAACACTCTGATATAGCTCACAGCCCTCACTGTAACACTCTTCTATACCCCACACCCCTCAGTGTAACACCCTGATATACGCCACACTCCTCAGTGTAACACTCTGATATACCCCACACCTCTCACTGTAACACTCTGATATAGCTCACACCCCTCAATGTAACACTCTTATATATCCCACACCCCTGACTGTAACACCCTGATATGCCTCACACCCCTCTCTGTAACATTCATATACCCCACACCCCTCACTGTAACAATCTGATATAACCCACACCCCTCACTGTAACACTCTGATATATCCCACAACCCTCACTGTAACACTGATATTCCCCACACCCCTCACTGTAACACTGATATACCCCACACACCTCACTGTAACACTGATATACCCCACACCCCTCACTGTAACACTCTGATATACCCCATATCCCTCACTGTAACACTCTGATATACCCCACACACCTCACTGTAACACTGATATACCACACACCGCTCACTGTAACACTGATATATCCCACACCCTCACTGTAACACTCTGATATACCCCACACCCCTCACTCTAACACTCTGACATACCCCACACCACTCACTATGACACTCTGATATACCCCACTCACCTCACTGTAACACTGATATACTCAACAACCTTCACTGTAACACTCTGATATACTCCACACACCTCACTGTAACACTGATACACCCCACACCCCTCACTGTGACACTGATATACCCCACAACCATCACTGTAACACTGTGATATAACCCACACCTCACTGTAACACTCTGATATACCCTACACACGTCACAGTACCACTGATATGCACCACACCCCCAAATGTAAGACTCTGATATACACCACACACCTCACTATAACACTGATATACCCCACACCCCTCACTGTAACACACTGATATATCCCACAACCCTCACTATAACACTCTGATATACCCCACACACTCCTCACTGTAACGCTCTGACATATCCCAAACCCCTCATTGTAACATTCTGATCAACCCCACACCCCTCACTGTAACACTCTGATATACACCACAACCCCTCACTGTAACACTCTGATATACCCCACAACCCTAACTGTAACACTCTGATATAGCCAACACCCCTCACTGTAACACTCTGATATACCCCACACCCCTCATTGTAACACCCTGATATACCCCACAACCCTCAATGTAACCCTCTGATATACCCCACACTCCTCACTGTAACACCCTGACATACCCCACACCCCTCACTGTAACACTCTGATATACTCCACACCCCTCACCGTGGCACTGATATACCCCATAACCATCACTGTAACACTGATAAACCCCACACCTCACTGTAACACACTGATATACCCAAACACGTCACAGTATCACTGATATACACAACAACCCTCACTGTAACCCTCTGATATACACCATACACCTCACTGTAACACTGATGTACCCCACACCCCTCACTGTAACACACTGTTATATCCCACACCCCTCATTGTAACACTCTGATATATCCCACACCCCTCACTGGAACACACTGATATACCTCACACCCTCACTGTAACACCCTGATATGCCCCACACCCCTCTCTGTAACATTCATATACCCCACACCACTCACTGTAACAATCTGATATAACCCACCCCACTTACTGTAACATTCTGATATACCCCACCGCACGACCTGTAACACTCTGATATACCCCACCCCCCTCACAGTAACACTCTGATATATCCCACACCCCTCACTGCAACACTCTGATATACCCCACAACCCTCACTGTAACACTGATATACCCCACCCCCCTCACTGTAACACTGATATACCCCACACTCCTCACTGTAACACTGATATACCCCACAACCCTCACTGTAACACTCTGATATACCCCATATCCCTCACTGTAACACTCTGATATACCCCACACACCTCACTGTAACACTGATATACCCCACACCGCTCACTGTAACACTGATATATCCCACACCCTCACTGTAACACTCTGATATACCCCACAACCCTCACTCTAACACTCTGACATACCCCACACCCCTCACTATAACAATCTGATATACCCCACTCACCTCACTGTAACTCTGATATACCCCACACCCGTCACTGTAACACTCTGATATACCCCACACACCTCACTGATACACTGATTTAACCCACACCCATCACTGTAACAAACTGATATACCCGACACCCCTCACTGTAACGCCCTGATATACCCCACACCCCTCACTGTAACACTCTGATATACTCCACACACCTCACTGCAACACTGATATACCCCACATCCCTCACTGTAACACACTGATATATCCCACACCCCTCAATGTAACACACTGATATACCCCACACCCCTCACTGTAACACTCTGATATACCCCACACACTCCTCACTGTAACGCTCTGATATACCCCACACACGTCACAGTATCACTGATATACACCACACCCCTAACTGTAACACTCTGATATACACCAAACACCTCACTGTAACACTGATATACCACACACCCCTCACTGTAACACACTGATATATCCCACGCCCCTCACTGTAACACACTGATATAGCCCACACACTCCTCACTGTAACGCTCTGATATATCCCACACCTTTCATTGTAACATTCTGATCAACCCCACACCCCTCACTGTAACACTCTGAAATACGCCACACCCCTCACTGTAACACTCTGATATACCCCACACCCCTCACTGTAACACTCTGATATACCCCACACCCCTCACTGTAACACTCTGATATACCCCACACCCCTCACTGTAACACTCTGATATAGCTCACAGCCCTCACTGTAACACTCTTCTATACCCCACACCCCTCATTGTAACACCCTGATATACACCACACTCCTCAGTGTAACACTCTGATATACCCCACACATCTCACTGTAACACTCTGATATAGCTCACACCCCTCAATGTAACACTCTTATATATCCCACACCCCTGACTGTAACACAATGATATGCCTCACACCCCTCTCTGTAACATTCATATACCCCACACCCCTCACTGTAACAATCTGATATAACCCACACCCCTCACTGTAACACTCTGATATATCCCATAACCCTCACTGTAACACTGATATACCCCACCCCCCTCACTGTAACACTGAAACACCCCACACACCTCACTGTAACACTGATATACCCCACACCCCTCACTGTAACACTCTGATATACCCCATATCCCTCACTGTAACACTCTGAGATACCCCACACACCTCACTGTAACACTGATATACCCCACACCGCTCACTGTAACACTGATATATCCCACACCCTCACTGTAACACTCTGATATACCCCACACCCCTCACTCTAACACTCTGACGTACCCTACACCCCTCACTATAACACTCTGATATACCCCACTCACCTCACTGTAACACTGATATACTCAACAACCTTCACTGTAACACTCTGATATACTCCACACACCTCACTGTAAAACTGATATATCCCACACCCCTCACTGTAACACTGATATACCCCACAACCATCACTGTAACACTGATAAAACCAACACCTCACTGTAACACTCTGAGATACCCTACACACGTCACAGTACCACTGATATGCACCACACTCCTCAATGTAAGACTCTGATATACACCACACACCTCACTATAACACTGATATACCCCACACCCCTCACTGTAACACACTGATATATCCCACAACCCTCACTATAACACTCTGATATAGCCCACACACTCCTCGCTGTAACGCTCTGACATATCCCAAACCCCTCATTGTAACATTCTGATCAACCCCACACCCCTCACTGTAACACTCTGATATACACCACAACCCCTCACTGTAACACTCTGATATACCCCACAACCCTAACTGTAACACACTGATATACCCCACACACCTCACTGTAAAACTCTGATATAACCCACACCCACATTGTAACACTCTGATATATCCCACACCCCTCACTGGAACACTCTGATATACCTCACACCCTCACTGAAACACCCTGATATGCCCCACACCCCTCTCTGTAACATTCATATACCCCACACCCCTCACTGTAACAATCTGATATAATCCACCCCCCTTACTGTAACATTCTGATATACCCCACCCCACGACCTGTAACACTCTGATATACCCCACCCCCCTCACAGTAACACTCTGATATATCCCACACCCCTCACTGTAACACTCTGATATACCCCACAACCCTCACTGTAACACTGATATACCCCATATCCCTCACTGTAACACTGATATACCCCAAACACCTCACTGTAACACTGATATACCCCACACCGCTCACTGTAACACTGACATATCCCACAACCTCACTGTAACACTCTGATATACCCCACAACCCTCACTCTAACACTCTGACATACCCCACACCCCTCACTATAACACTCTGATATACCCCACTCACCTCACTGTAACTCTGATATACCCCACACCCGTCACTGTAACACTCTGATATACCCCACACACCTCACTGATACACTGATTTAACCCACACCCATCACTGTAACAAACTGATATACCCGACACCCCTCACTGTAACACCCTGATATACCCCACACCCCTCACTGTAACACTCTGATATACTCCACACACCTCACTGTAACACTGATATACCCCACATCCCTCACTGTAACACACTGATATATCCCACACCCCTCAATGTAACACACTGATATACCCCACACACTCCTCACTGTAACGCTCTGATATACCCCACACACGTCACAGTATCACTGATATACACCACACCCCTAACTGTAACACTCTGATATACACCAAACACCTCACTGTAACACTGATATACCCCACACCCCTCACTGTAACACACTGATATATCCCACGCCCCTCACTGTAACACACTGATATAGCCCACACACTCCTCACTGTAACGCTCTGATATATCCCACACCTTTCATTGTAACATTCTGATCAACCCCACACCCCTCACTGTAACACTCTGAAATACGCCACACCCCTCACTGTAACACTCTGATATAGCTCACAGCCCTCACTGTAACACTCTTCTATACCCCACACCCCTCATTGTAACACCCTGATATACGCCACACTCCTCAGTGTAACACTCTGATATACCCCACACCTCTCACTGTAACACTCTGATATAGCTCACACCCCTCAATGTAACACTCTTATATATCCCACACCCCTGACTGTAACACCCTGATATGCCTCACACCCCTCTCTGTAACATTCATATACCCCACACCCCTCACTGTAACAATCTGATATAACCCACACCCCTCACTGTAACACTCTGATATATCCCACAACCCTCACTGTAACACTGATATTCCCCACACCCCTCACTGTAACACTGATATACCCCACACACCTCACTGTAACACTGATATACCCCACACCCCTCACTGTAACACTCTGATATACCCCATATCCCTCACTGTAACACTCTGATATACCCCACACACCTCACTGTAACACTGATATACCACACACCGCTCACAGTAACACTGATATATCCCACACCCTCACTGTAACACTCTGATATACCCCACACCCCTCACTCTAACACTCTGACATACCCCACACCACTCACTATGACACTCTGATATACCCCACTCACCTCACTGTAACACTGATATACTCAACAACCTTCACTGTAACACTCTGATATACTCCACACACCTCACTGTAACACTGATACACCCCACACCCCTCACTGTGACACTGATATACCCCACAACCATCACTGTAACACTGTGATATAACCCACACCTCACTGTAACACTCTGATATACCCTACACACGTCACAGTACCACTGATATGCACCACACCCCCAAATGTAAGACTCTGATATACACCACACACCTCACTATAACACTGATATACCCCACACCCCTCACTGTAACACACTGATATATCCCACAACCCTCACTATAACACTCTGATATACCCCACACACTCCTCACTGTAACGCTCTGACATATCCCAAACCCCTCATTGTAACATTCTGATCAACCCCACACCCCTCACTGTAACACTCTGATATACACCACAACCCCTCACTGTAACACTCTGATATACCCCACAACCCTAACTGTAACACTCTGATATAGCCAACACCCCTCACTGTAACACTCTGATATACCCCACACCCCTCATTGTAACACCCTGATATACCCCACAACCCTCAATGTAACCCTCTGATATACCCCACACTCCTCACTGTAACACCCTGACATACCCCACACCCCTCACTGTAACACTCTGATATACTCCACACCCCTCACCGTGGCACTGATATACCCCATAACCATCACTGTAACACTGATAAACCCCACACCTCACTGTAACACACTGATATACCCAAACACGTCACAGTATCACTGATATACACAACAACCCTCACTGTAACCCTCTGATATACACCATACACCTCACTGTAACACTGATGTACCCCACACCCCTCACTGTAACACACTGTTATATCCCACACCCCTCATTGTAACACTCTGATATATCCCACACCCCTCACTGGAACACACTGATATACCTCACACCCTCACTGTAACACCCTGATATGCCCCACACCCCTCTCTGTAACATTCATATACCCCACACCACTCACTGTAACAATCTGATATAACCCACCCCACTTACTGTAACATTCTGATATACCCCACCGCACGACCTGTAACACTCTGATATACCCCACCCCCCTCACAGTAACACTCTGATATATCCCACACCCCTCACTGCAACACTCTGATATACCCCATAACCCTCACTGTAACACTGATATACCCCACCCCCCTCACTGTAACACTGATATACCCCACACTCCTCACTGTAACACTGATATACCCCACAACCCTCACTGTAACACTCTGATATACCCCATATCCCTCACTGTAACACTCTGATATACCCCACACACCTCACTGTAACACTGATATACCCCACACCGCTCACTGTAACACTGATATATCCCACACCCTCACTGTAACACTCTGATATACCCCACAACCCTCACTCTAACACTCTGACATACCCCACACCCCTCACTATAACAATCTGATATACCCCACTCACCTCACTGTAACTCTGATATGCCCCACACCCGTCACTGTAACACTCTGATATACCCCACACACCTCACTGATACACTGATTTAACCCACACCCATCACTGTAACAAACTGATATACCCGACACCCCTCACTGTAACGCCCTGATATACCCCACACCCCTCACTGTAACGCTCTGATATACCCCACACACGTCACAGTATCACTGATATACACCACACCCCTAACTGTAACACTCTGATATACACCAAACACCTCACTGTAACACTGATATACCACACACCCCTCACTGTAACACACTGATATATCCCACGCCCCTCACTGTAACACACTGATATAGCCCACACACTCCTCACTGTAACGCTCTGATATATCCCACACCTTTCATTGTAACATTCTGATCAACCCCACACCCCTCACTGTAACACTCTGAAATACGCCACACCCCTCACTGTAACACTCTGATATACCCCACACCCCTCACTGTAACACTCTGATATACCCCACACCCCTCACTGTAACACTCTGATATACCCCACACCCCTCACTGTAACACTCTGATATAGCTCACAGCCCTCACTGTAACACTCTTATATACCCCACACCCCTCATTGTAACACCCTGATATACACCACACTCCTCAGTGTAACACTCTGATATACCCCACACCTCTCACTGTAACACTCTGATATAGCTCACACCCCTCAATGTAACACTCTTATATATCCCACACCCCTGACTGTAACACAATGATATGCCTCACACCCCTCTCTGTAACACTTCATATACCCCACACCCCTCACTGTAACAATCTGATATAACCCACACCCCTCACTGTAACACTCTGATATATCCCATAACCCTCACTGTAACACTGATATACCCCACCCCCTCACTGTAACACTGAAACACCCCACACACCTCACTGTAACACTGATATACCCCACACCCCTCACTGTAACACTCTGATATACCCCATATCCCTCACTGTAACACTCTGAGATACCCCACACACCTCACTGTAACACTGATATACCCCACACCGCTCACTGTAACACTGATATATCCCACACCCTCACTGTAACACTCTGATATAACCCACACCCCTCACTCTAACACTCTGACATACCCTACACCCCTCACTGTAACACTCTGATATACCCCACTCACCTCACTGTAACACTGATATACTCAACAACCTTCACTGTAACACTCTGATATACTCCACACACCTCACTGTAAAACTGATATATCCCACACCCCTCACTGTAACACTGATATACCCCACAACCATCACTGTAACACTGTGATAAAACCCACACCTCACTGTAACACTCTGAGATACCCTACACACGTCACAGTACCACTGATATGCACCACACTCCTCAATGTAAGACTCTGATATACACCACACACCTCACTATAACACTGATATACCCCACACCCCTCACTGTAACACACTGATATATCCCACAACCCTCACTATAACACTCTGATATAGCCCACACACTCCTCGCTGTAACGCTCTGACATATCCCAAACCCCTCATTGTAACATTCTGATCAACCCCACACCCCTCACTGTAACACTCTGATATACACCACAACCCCTGACTATAACACTCTGATATACCCGACACCCCTAACTGTAACACTCTGATATACCCCACACCCCTCACTGTAACACTCTGATATGCCCCACACCCCTCACTGTAACACTCTGGTATACTCCACACCCCTCACTGTAACACTGATATACGCCACAACCCTCACTGTAACACTGTGATATACCCCACACCTCACTGTAACACTCTGATATACCCCACACACGTCACAGTATCACTGATATACACCACAATCCTCACTGTAACACTCTGATATACGCCACACACCTCACTATAACAGTGATATAACCCACAACCCTCACTGTAACACACTGATATATCACACAACCCTCACTATAACACTCTGATATACCCCACACACTCCTCACTGTAACGCTCTGACATATCCCAAACCCCTCATTGTAACATTCTGATCAACCCCTCACCCCTCACTGTAACACTCTGATATACACCACACCCCTAACTGTAACACTCTGATATACCCCACACCCCTCACTGTAACACTCTGATATACCCCGCACCTCTCACTGTAACGCTCTGATATAGCTCACAGCCCTCACTGTAACACTCTTATATACCCCACACCCCTCATTGTAACACCCTGATATACCCCACAACCCTCAATGTAACCCTCTGATATACCCCACACTCCTCACTGTATCACCCTGACATACCCCACACCTCTCACTGTAACACTCTGATATACTCCACACCCCTCACCGTGGCACTGATATACCCCACAACCATCTCTGTAACACTGTGATAAACCCCACACCTCACTGTAACACACTAATATACCCCACACACGTCACAGTATCACTGATATACACCACAACCCTCACTGTAACCCTCTGATATACACCACACACCTCACTGTAACACTGATATACCCCACACACCTCACTGTAACACACTGTTATATACCACACCCCTCATTGTAACACTCTGATATATCCCACACCCCTCACTGGAACACTCTGATATACCTCACACCCTCACTGTAACACCCTGATATGCCCCACACCCCTCTCTGTAACATTCATATACCCCACACCCCTCACTGTAACAATCTGATATAACCCACCCCCCTTACTGTAACATTCTGATATACCCCACCCCCCCGACCTGTAACACTCTGATATACCCCACAACCCTCACTGTAACACTGATATACCCCACCTCCTCACTGTAACACTGATATACCCCACACTCCTCACTGTAACACTGATATACCCCACAACCCTCATTGTAACACTCTGATATACCCCATATCCCTCACTGTAACACTCTGATATACCCGACACACCTCACTGTAACACTGATATACCCCACACCGCTCACTGTAACACTGATATATCCCACACCCTCACTGTAACACTCTGATATACCCCACAACCCTCACTCTAACACTCTGATATACCCCACACCCGTCACTGTAACACTCTGATATACCCCACACACCTCACTGATACACTGATTTAACCCACACCCATCACTGTAACAAACTGATATACCCGACACCCCTCACTGTAACACCCTGATATACCCCACACCCCTCACTGTAACACTCTGATATACTCCACACACCTCACTGTAACACTGATATACCCCACATCCCTCACTGTAACACACTGATATATCCCACACCCCTCACTGTAACACACTGATATACCCCACACACTCCTCACTGTAACGCTCTGATATACCCCACACACGTCACAGTATCACTGATATACACCACACCCCTAACTTTAACACTCTGATATACACCAAACACCTCACTGTAACACTGATATACCCCACACCCCTCACTGTAACACACTGATATATCCCACGCCCCTCACTGTAAAACACACAGATATAGCCCACACACTCCTCACTGTAACGCTCTGATATATCCCACACCTTTCATTGTAACATTCTGATCAACCCCACACCCCTCACTGTAACACTCTGCTATACGCCACACCCCTCACTGTAACACTCTGATATACCTCACACCCCTCACTGTAACACTCTGATATACCCCACACCCCTCACTGTAACACTCTGATATACCCTTCACCCCTCACTGTAACACTCTGATATAGCTCACAGCCCTCACTGTAACACTCTTCTATACCCCACACCCCTCATTGTAACACCCTGATATACGCCACACTCCTCAGTGTAACACTCTGATATACCCCACACCTCTCACTGTAACACTCTGATATAGCTCACACCCCTCAATGTAACACTCTTATATATCCCACACCCCTGACTGTAACACCCTGATATGCCTCACACCCCTCTCTGTAACATTCATATACCCCACACCCCTCACTGTAACAATCTGATATAACCCACACCCCTCACTGTAGCACTCTGATATATCCCACAACCCTCACTGTAACACTGATATACCCCACACCCCTCACTGTAACACTGATATACCCCACACACCTCACTGTAACACTGATATACCCCACACCCCTCACTGTAACACTCTGATATACCCCATATCCCTCACTGTAACACTCTGATATACCCCACACACCTCACTGTAACACTGATATACCCCACACCGCTCACTGTAACACTGATATATCCCACACCCTCACTGTAACACTCTGATATAACCCACACCCCTCTCTCTAACACTCTGACATACCCCACACCCCTCACTGTAACACTCTGAGATACCCCACACCCCTCACTGTAACACTCTGATATAGCTCACACACCTCACTGTAACACTCTGATATACCCCACACCCCTCACTGTAACACTCTTATATACCCCAAACACCTCACTATAACACTCTGATATACTCCACACACCTCAATGTAAAACTGATATACCCCACACCCCTCACTGTAACACTCTGATATACCCCACCCACCTCACTGTAACACTGATATACCACACAACCCTCAGGGTAACACTCTGATAAACCCCACACACCTCACTGTAACACTGATATACCTCACC